>NW_017194453.1:0-9338 GCF_001704415.2 Capra hircus
GCGCACGAGCATGCCCCACTCGAGACGAGGACTGACTTCCCTGGGGAGACTCCAGAAGTACCCCAAGATCCATGTCAGGGCTGGAGAGGAATCCTCAGGTTCCGGCATCAACTCCACACAAGGTCTTAGGCCCCGGCATCGACGGAGGAATCCCGAGAGGCCCCCGAGCAATTCGCATGGGGACTGGCATTTCCTGAGGCCACCAGGGCGGTCCCTGAGGTCCCCGTCTTAAGTCCACAGTACCTGCCGCAACTCGGAGAAAATCCAGGAGGTTCTCCCCTTCAGGCGAGATGAGGCCCATTTCCCCTGAGGCGTCTCGATGCTAATCACACCTAACCTCTTGGAACTTCCAAAGGGTCCTTAACACCCTTGCTGCAACACAAGAAGTTCCTCGACATACCCGTTTCCAATCGAGAGGAGGCACGAGAGTCCCACCCACATCCAGAGGAGCCCCGTTTCCGCTTCATAGTTCCAGAGGAGGGATTCATTTCCTGTGTGGTCGAGAAAGAATTCCGGCGATCCCGTCGCATCTCAAGTGGAGGCGCTCACCACAGAAAGGCGAGAGGAACTCCTGGGTCGTGCCACTATTCCCAGAGTCCCCCAGATGCTCAGTCCATAACAGGGAAACTAGTTTTCCAGCACTGCCTCGACATTCAAGCCGAGGATCGACTCACACCACTGGTGGGTACGTGGGACAGCCCAGTGGGAAAACGTCGTGGGAAAGCCTCGTGGGAAAGCCTCGTGGGAAAGCCTCCAAGGAAAGCCACAGATTCCTGGATCCACGCGAAGGGAAGAGTGACACTGCTGCTACAGCTCTGGAGGAAATTGCACATGCATGCCCCCAATAGATATGAGGACTGGACTCACCTGGGAGACTCCAGAAGTACCCCAAGATCCATGTAAGCACTGGAGAGGAATCCTCAGGTTCCGGCACCGACTCCACACAAGGTCTTAGGCGAATGCATCTACGGGAGAGGAATCCCGAGAGGCCCCCGAGCAACTCGCATGGCGTCTGGCTTTTCCTGAGGCCACCAGAAAGGGTCCCTGATGTCCCCGTCATAACTCGAGAGCACCTGCCACAACTCGAGAAAATCCAGGAGGTTCTCCCCTCCAGGCGAGATGAGGCCCATTTCCGCTGAGGGGTCTCGAGGCTAATCACACCTAACCTCTGGAACTTCCAAAGGGTCCTTCACACCCTTGCTGCAACTCAACAAGTTCCCCGACATATCCGTCTCCACTCGAGAGGAAGCACGAGAGTCCCGCCGACATCCAGAGGAGTCACCGTTTCCGCATCCTAGCTCGAGAGGAGGGATCCTTTCCCTGCGTGGTCGGGAAAGAATTCCCGGGGTTCCCGTCGCATCTCAAGAGGAGGCGCTCTCCACAGGAAAGGCGAGAGGAACTCCTGGGTTGTGCCACCATTCCCAGAGTCCCCCAGATGTCTCAGTCCATTCCAGGGAAACCTGTTTTCCCTGCACTGCCTCGACTTTCAAGACGAGAATCGACTCACACCACGGTGGCACGTGGGACAGCCCTGTGGGAAAGCCTCGTGGGAAAGCCTCGTGGGAAAGCCTCGAGGGAAAGCCACAGATCCCTTGATCCACGGGATGGGAAGCGTGACACTGCTGCTTCAGCTCGGGAGCAAATCTCACGTGGATGCGCCAACTCGAGACGAGGACTGAGTCCCCTGGGTAGGCTCCAGAAGTTCCCCAAGATCCATGTCAGCACTGGAGAGTAATCCTCAGGTTCCGACACCGATTCCACACATGGTCTTAAGCCCCGGCATCGACGGGAGAGGAATCCCAAGAGGCCCCTGAGCAACTCGCATGGGGATTGGCCTTTCCTGAGGCCACCAGAGCAGGTCCCTGAGGTCCCCGTCGTAAGTCGAGAGCACCTGCCGCAACTCGAGAAAATCCAGGAGGTTCTCCCCTCCAGGGGAGATGAGGCCCATTTCCACTGAGGCGTCTAGAGGCTAATCACACCTAACTTCTGGAACTTCCAAAGGGTCCTTCCACACCCTTGCTACAACTCAAGAAGTTCCCCGGCATACCCGACTCCACTCAGGATGAAGCACGAGAGTCCCGCCCACATCCAGAGGAGACCCGTTTCGGCCTCCTTGCTCGAGAGACGGGTTCCTTTCCCTGCGTGGTCGGGAAAGAATTCCCGGCATTCCTGTCGCATCTCAAGAGGAGGCACTCTCCACAGGAAAGGCGTGAGGAACTCCAGGGTTGTGCCACCATTCCCAGAGTCCTCCAGATATCTCAGTCCATTCCAGGGAAACCTGTTTTCCCTGCACTGTTTCGACTTTCAAGCAGATGATCGACTCACACCACGTTGCCACGTGGGACAGCCCTGTGGGAAAGCCTCGTGGGAAAGCCTCGTGGGAAAGCCTCGAGGGAAAGCCACAGATCCCTTGATCCACGCGAAGGGAAGCGTGACACTGCTGCTACAGCTCGGGAGGAAAGCGCACGTGCCTGCCCCCACTCGAGACGAGGACTGACTCCCCTGGGGAGACCCCAGAAGTACTCCAAGATCCATGTCAGCACTGGAGAGGAATCCTCACGTTCCGGCAGCGACTCCACAAAAGGTCTTAGGCCCCTTCATCGACGGGAGAGGAATCCCGAGAGGCCCCGGAGCAACTCGCATGGGGACTGGCCTTTCCTGAGGCCACCAGAGCGGGTCCCTGAGGTCCCCGTCGTAATTCGAGAGCACCTGCCGCAACTCGAGAAAATCCAGGAGGTTCTCCCCTCCAGGTGTGATGAGGCCCATTTCTGCTGAGGCGTCTCGAGGCTAATCACACCTAACCTCTGGAACTCCAAAGGTTCTTTCACACCCTTGCTGCAACTCAAGAAGTTTCCCGACATACCCGTCTCCACTCGAGAGGAAGCATGAGAGTACCGTAAACATCCAGAGGGGCCCCGTTTCCGCCTCATAACTTGAGAGGAGGGATCCTTTCCCTGCGTGTTCGGGAAAGAATTCCCGGCGTTCTCCTCGCATCTCAAGAGGAGGTGGGCTCCACAGGAAAGGCGAGAGGAACTCCAGGGTCGTGCCACCATTCCCAGAGTCCCCCAGAAGTCTCAGTCCATTCCAGGGAAACCTGTTTTCCCTGCACTGCCTCAAATTTCAAGCAGAGGATCGACCTACACCACGGTGGTACGTGGGACAGCCCTGTGGTTAAGACTCGTGGGAAAGCCTCGTGGGAAAGCCTCGATGGAAAGCCACGGATCCCTTGATCCACGCGAAGGGAAGCGGGACACCGCTGCTACAGCTCGGGTGAAAGCGCACGTGGATGCCCCCACTCGAGTAGAGGACTGACTCCCCTGGGGAGACTCCAGAAGTACCCCAAGATCCACGTCAGCACTGGAGAGGAATCCTCAGGTTCCGGAACTGACTCCACCCAAGGTCTTAGGCCCAAGCATCGATGGGAGAGGAATCCCGAGAGGCCCCCGAGCAACTCGCATGGGGACTGGCCTTTCCTGAGGCCACCAGAGCGGGTCCCTGAGGTCCCCGTCGTAAGTCGAGAGCACCTGCCGCAACTCGAGAAAATCCAGGAGGTTCTCCCCTCCAGGCGAGATGAGGCCCATTTCCGCTGAGGCGTCTCGAGGCTAGTCACACCTAACCTCTGGAACTTCCAACGGGTCCTTCACACCCTTGCCGCAACTCAAGAAGTTCCCCGACATACCCGTCTCCACTCGAGACGAAGCATGAGAGTCCCGCCCACATCCAGAGGAGCCCCGTTTCCGCCTCCTAGCTCGAGAGGAGGGATCATTTCCCTGCGTGTTCGGGAAAGAATTCCCGGCGTTCCCGTCGCATCTCAAGAGGAGGCGCTCACCACAGGAAAGGCGAGAGGAACTCCAGGGTCATGCCACCATTCCCAGAGTCCCCCAGATGTCTCTGTCGATTCCAGGAAAACCTATTTTCCCTGCACTGCGTCGACTTTCAAGTCGAGGATCGACTCACACCACGGTGGCACGTGGGACTGCCCTGTGGGAAAGCCTCGTTGGAAAGCCTCGAGGGAAAGCCACAGATCCCTTGATCCACGCGAAGGGAAGCGCGACACTGCTGCTACAGCTCGGGAGGAAAGCGCACGTGCATGCCCCCACTTGAGACGAAGACTGACTCCCCTGGGGAGACTCCAGAAGTACCCCAAGATCCATGTCAGCACTGGAGAGGAATCCTCAGGTTCTGGCACTGACTCCACACAATGTCTTAGGCCCCAGCATCGACGGGAGAGGAATCCCAAGAGGCCCCCGAGCTTCTCACATGGGGACTGGCCTTTCCTGAGGCCACCAGAGCGTGTCCCTGAGGTCCCCGTCATAAGTCGAGAGCACCTGCCGCAACTCGAGAATATCCAGGAGGTTCTCCCCTCCAGGAGAGATGAGGCCCATTTCCGCTGAGGCATCTCGAGGCTAATCACACCTAACCTCTGGAACTTTCAAAGGGTCCTTCACACCCTTGCTGCAACTCAAGAAGTGCCCCGACATACCCGTCTCCACTCGAGAGGAAGCACGAGATTCCCACCCACATCCACAGTAGCCCCATTTCCGCCTCCTAACTCGAGAGGAGTGATCCTTTCCCTGAGTGGTCGGTCAAGAATTCCCGGCGTTTCCGTCGCATCTCAAGAGGAGGCGCTCTCCACAGGAAAGGCGAGAGGAACTCCAGGGTCGTGCCACCATTCCCAGAGTCCCCCAGATATCTCAGTCCATTCCAGGGAAACCTGTTTTCCCTGCACTGCCTCGACTTTGAAGCCGAGGATCCACTCACACCAAGGTGGCACGTGGGACAGCCCTGTGGGAAAGCCTCGTGGGAAAGCCACACATCCCTTGATCCACGCGAAGGGAAGCGTGACACTGCTGCTACTGCTCGGGAGGAAAGCGCACGTGCCTGCCCCCACTCGAGACGAGGACTGACTCCCCTGGGGAGACCCCAGAAGTACTCCAAGATCCATGTCAGCACTGGAGAGGAATCCTCACGTTCCGGCAGCGACTCCACAAAAGGTCTTAGGCCCCTTCATCGACGGGAGAGGAATCCCGAGAGGCCCCGGAGCAACTCGCATGGGGACTGGCCTTTCCTGAGGCCACCAGAGCGGGTCCCTGAGGTCCCCGTCGTAGTTCGAGAGCCCCTGCCGCAACTCGAGAAAATCCAGGAGGTTCTCCCCTCCAGGTGTGATGAGGCCCATTTCTGCTGAGGCGTCTCGAGGCTAATCACACCTAACCTCTGGAACTCCAAAGGTTCTTTCACACCCTTGCTGCAACTCAAGAAGTTCCCCGACATACCCATCTCCACTCGAGAGGAAGCACGAGAGTACCGTAAACATCCAGAGGGGACCCGTTTCCGCCTCATAGCTTGAGAGGAGGGATCCTTTCCCTGCGTGTTCGGGAAAGAATTCCCGGCGTTCTCCTCGCATCTCAAGAGGAGGTGGGCTCCACAGGAAAGGCGAGAGGAACTCCAGGGTCGTGCCACCATTCCCAGAGTCCCCCAGATGTCTCAGTCCATTCCAGGGAAACCTGTTTTCCCTGCACTGCCTCAAATTTCAAGCCGAGGATCGACCCACAGCACGATGACACGTGGGACAGCCCTGTGGTTAAGACTCGTGGGAAAGCCTCGTGGGAAAGCCTCGATGGAAAGCCACGGATCCCTTGATCCACGCGAAGGGAAGCGGGACACCGCTGCTACAGCTCGGGTGAAAGCGCACGTGGATGCCCCCACTCGAGTAGAGGACTGACTCCCCTGGGGAGACTCCAGAAGTACCCCAAGATCCATGTCAGCACTGGAGAGGAATCCTCAGGTTCCGGAATTGACTCCACACAAGGTCCTAGGCCCCAGTATCGATGGGAGAGGAATCCCGAGAGGCCCCCGAGCAACTCGCATGGGGAATGGCCTTTCCTGAGGCCACCAGAGCGGATTCCTGAGGTCCCCGTCGTAAGTCGAGAGCACCTGCCGCAACTCGAGAAAATCCAGGAGGTTCTCCCCTCCAGGCGAGATGAGGCCCATTTCCACTGAGGCGTCTCGAGGCTAGTCACACCTAACCTCTGGAACTTCCAACGGGTCTTTCACACCCTTGCTGCAACTCAAGAAGTTCCCCGACATACCCGTCTCCACTCGAGACGAAGCACGAAAGTCCCGCCCACATCCAGTAGGAGCCCCGTTTCCGCCTCCTAGCTATAGAGGAGGGATCCTTTCCCTGCGTGGTCGGGAAAGAATTCCCGGCCCTCCCGTCGCATTCCAAGAGGAGGCGCTCTCCACAGGAAAGGCGAGAGGAACTCCAGGGTCATGCCACCATTCCCAGAGTCCCCCAGATGTCTCTGTCGATTCCAGGAAAACCTGTTTTCCCTGCACTGCGTCGACTTTCAAGCCGAGGATCGACTCACACCACGGTGACACGTGGGACAGCCCTGTGGGAAAGCCTCGTGGGAAAGCCTCGTGGGAAAGCCTCGAGGGAAAGCCACAGATCCCTTGATCCACGCGAAGGGAAGCATGACACTGCTGCTACAGCTCGGAAGGAAAGCGCACGTGCATGCCCCCACTCGAGAGGAGGACTGACTCTACTGGGGAGACTCCAGAAGTCCCCCCAGATCCACGTCAGCACTGGAGAGGAATACTCAGGTTCCGGCACCGGCTCCACACAAGATCTTAGGCCCTGGCATCGACGGGAGAGGAATCCCGAGAGGCCCCTGAGCAACTCGCATGGGGATTGGCCTTTCCTGAGGCCACCAGAGCAGGTCCCTGAGGTCCCCGTCGTAAGTCGAGAGCACCTGCCACAACTCGAGAAAATCCAGGAGGTTCTCCCCTCCAGGGGAGATGAGGCCCAATTTCCGCTGAGGCTTCTAGAGGCTAATCACACCTAACTTCTGGAACTTCCAAAGGGTCCTTCACACCCTTGCTACAACTCAAGAAGTTCCCCGGCATACCCGACTCCACTCAGGATGAAGCACGAGAGTCCCGCCCACATCCAGAGGAGACCCGTTTCGGCCTCCTTGCTCCAGAGACGGGTTCCTTTCCCTGCGTGGTCGGGAAAGAATTCCTGGCGTTCCTGTCGCATCTCAAGAGGAGGCACTCTCCACAGGAAAGGAGTGAGGAACTCCAGGGTTGTGCCACCATTCACAGAGTCCTCCAGATATCTCAGTCCATTCCAGGGAAACCTGTTTTCCCTGCACTGTTTCGACTTTCAAGCAGAGGATCGACTCACACCACGTTGCCACGTGGGACAGCCCTGTGGGAAAGCCTCGTGGGAAAGCCTCGTGGGAAAGCCTCGAGGGAAAGCCACAGATCCCTTGATCCACGCGAAGGGAAGCGTTACAATGCTGCTACAGCTCGAGAGTAAAGCGCACTTGTATGCCCCCACTCGAGACGAGGACTGACTCCACTGGGGAGACTTCAGAAGTTCCCCAAGATCCTTTTGAGCACTGGAGAGGAATCCTCAGGTTACGGAACCGACTCCACACAATGTCTTAGGCCCCGGCATCGACGGGAGAGGGATCCCGAGAGGTCCCCGAGCAACTCCCATGGGGACTGGCATTTCCAGAGGCCTCAAGAGCGGGTCCCTGAGGACAACGTCTCAAGTCGAGAGCACCTGCCGCAACTCGAGAAAATCCAGGAGGTTCTCCCCTCCAGGCGAGATGAGGCCCATTTCCGCTGAGGCGTCTCGAGGCTAATCACACCTAACTTCTGGAACTTCCAAAGGGTCCTTCACACCCTTGCTACAACTCAAGAAGTTCCCCGGCATACCCGACTCCACTCAGGATGAAGCACGAGAGTCCCGCCCACATCCAGAGGAGACCCGTTTCGGCCTCCTTGCTCGAGAGACGGGTTCCTTTCCCTGCGTGGTCGGGAAAGAATTCCCGGCGTTCCTGTCGCATCTCAAGAGGAGGCACTCTCCACAGGAAAGGCGTGAGGAACTCCAGGGTTGTGCCACCATTCCCAGAGTCCTCCAGATATCTCAGTCCATTCCAGGGAAACCTGTTTTCCCTACACTGTTTCGACTTTCAAGCAGATGATCGACTCACACCACGTTGCCACGTGGGACAGCCCTGTGGGAAAGCCTCATGGGAAAGCCTCGTGGGAAAGCCTCGAGGGAAAGCCACAGATCCCTTGATCCACGCGAAGGGAAGCGTTACAATGCTGCTACAGCTCGAGAGTAAAGCGCACTTGTATGCCCCCACTCGAGACGAGGACTGACTCCACTGGGGAGAGTCCAGAAGTTCCCCAAGATCCTTTTCAGCACTGGAGAGGAATCCTCAGGTTACGGAACCGACTCCACACAATGTCTTAGGCCCCGGCATCGACGGGAGAGGGATCCCGAGAGGTCCCCGAGCAACTCCCATGGGGACTCGCATTTCCAGAGGCCTCCAGAGCGGGTCCCTGAGGCCCTCGTCGTAAGTCGAGAGCACCTGCCGCAACTCGAGAAAATCCAGGAGGTTCTCCTCTCCAGGCGAGATGAGGCCCATTTCGGCTGAGACAACTAGGGGGTAATCAGACTTAAACTCTGGAACTTCCAAAGGGTCCTTCACACCCTTGCTGCAACTCAAGAAGTTCCCCGACATACCCGTCTCCACTCAAGAGGAACCCGAGCGTCCCACCCGTATCGAGAGTGGCCCCGTTTCCGCCTGCTAGCACGAGAGGAGGGATCCTTTCCCTGCGTGGTCCTGAAAGAATTCCTAGCGTTCCCGTCTCATCTCAAGAGGAGGCGCTCTCCACAGTAAAGGCGAGAGGAACTCCAGTATCAGGCCCCATTCCCAGAGTCCCCCAGATGTCTCAGTCCATTCCAAGGAAACCTGTTTTCCCTGCACTGCCTCCACTTTCAAGCCGAGGATCGACTCACACCGCGATGGCAGGACAGCCCTGTGGGAAAGCCTGTGGGAAAGCCTCGTGGGAAAGCCTCGAGGGAAAGCCACAGATCCCTTGATCCACGCGTAGGGAAGCGTGACACTGCTGCTACAGCTCGGGAGGAAAGCGCACGTGCATGCCCCCACTCGAGACGAGGACTGACTCCCCTGGGGGAGACTCCAGAAGTACCCCAAGATCCATGTCAGCACTGCAGAGGAAACCTCAGGTTCCGGCACTGACTCCACACAAGGTCTTAGGCCCCGGCATCGACGGGAGAGGAATCCCGAGAGGCCCCGAGAAATTCGCATGGGGAGTGGCCTTTCTGAGGCCCCCAGAGCGGTCGTTGAGGTCCGTCGTAAAGTCGACAGCAACTGCCTATCTGCGAGAAAATCCAGGAGGTAGTCCCCTCCAGGCGAGATGAGGCCCATTTCCGCTGAGGCGACTGGAAGGCTAATCACCCCTAATCTCTGGAACTTCAAAGGGTCCTTCACAGCCTTGCTGCAAACTCAAGAAGT
>NW_017194454.1:0-9336 GCF_001704415.2 Capra hircus
TTGGGCAGGTGCTCTTAAGACGTGGACCTCAGGGACCCGCTCTGTGGCCTCAGGAAAGGCCAGTCCCCATGCGAGTTGCTCGGGCCTCTCAGGATTCCTCTCCCGTCTATGCCGGTGCCTAAGAACTTGTGTGGAGTCCTAAGGCCTTGTGTGGAGTCAGTGCGAACCTGAGGATTCCTCTCCAGTGCTGACATGGATCTTGGGTACTTCTGGAGTCTCCCCAGGGGAGTCAGTCGTCGTCTTGAGTGGGGGCATGCAAGTGAGCTTTCCTCCCGAGCTGTAGCAGCAGTGTCACGCTTCCCTTCGCGAGGATCAAGGGATCTGTGGCTTTCCCTCAAGGCTTTCCCGCGATGCTTTCCCACGAGGCTTTCCCACAGGGCTGTCCCACGTGCCACCGTGGTGTGAGTCGATCCTCGGCTTGAAAGTGGAGGCAGTGCAGGGAAAACAGGTTTCCCTGGAATGGACTGAGACATCTGGGGGACTCTGGGAATGGTGGCACGACCCTGGAGTTCCTCTCGCCTTTCCTGTGTTGAGCGCCTCCTCTTGAGTTGCGACGGGAATGCGGGCATTCTTTCCCGAACAAACAGGGAAAGGAATCCTCCTCTCGAGCTAGGAGGGGGAATCGGGGCTCCTCTGAATGTGGGCGGGACTCTCATGCTTCCTCTCGAGTGGAGACGGGTATGTTTGGGATCTTCTTGAGTTGCAGCAAGGGTGTGAAGGACCCTTTGTAAGGTCCAGAGGTTAGGTGTGATTAGCCTTGAGACACCTCAGTGGAAATGGTCCTCATCTCGCCTGGAAGGGAGAACCTCCTGGATTTTCTCAAAGTTGCGGCAGGTGCTCTCGACCCACGACGGGGCCCTCAGGGACCCGCTCTGGTGGCCTCAGGAAAGGCCAGTCCCCATGCAAGTTGTACGGGACCTCTCGGGATTCCTCTCCCGTCGGTGCCGGGGCCAAGGCCTTGTGTGGAGTCGGTTCCGGAACCTGAGGATTTCTCTCCAGTGCTGACATGGATCTTGGGGTACTTCTGGAGTCTCCCCAGGGGAGTCAGTCCTCGTCTCGAGTGGGGCATGCACGTGCGCTTTCCTCCCGAGCTGAAGCAGCAGTTCACGCTTCCCTTCGCGAGGATCAAGGGATCTGTGGCTTTCCCTCGAGGCTTTCCCACGAGGCTTTCCCACGAGGCTTTCCCACAGGGTTGTCCCACGTGCCACCCGTGGTGTGAGTCGATCCTCGGCTTGAAAGTCGAGGCAGTGCAGGGAAAACAGGTTTCCCTGGAATGGACTGAGACATCTGGGGGACTCTGGGAATGGTGGCATGACCCTGGAGTTCCTCTCGCCTTTCCTGTGGAGAGCGCCTCCTCTTGAGATGCGACGGGAACGCCGGGCATTCTTTCCCGACCACGCAGGGAAAGGATCCTCTCCTCTCGAGCATAGGAGGCGGAAACGGCGGCTCCTCTGGATGTGGGCGGGACTCTCGTGACTTCCTCTCGAGTGGAGACGGGTATGTCCGGGGAACTTCTTGAGTTGCAGCAAGGGTGTGAAGGACCCTTTGGAAGTTCCAGAGGTTAGGTGTGATTATCCTTGAGACGCTTCAGGGGAAATGGTCCTCATGTCGCCTGGAGGGGAGAACCTCCTGGATTTTCTCGAGTTGCGGCAGGTGCTCTCGACTTATGACGCGGACCTCAGGGACCCGCTCTGGTGGCCTCAGGAAAGGCCAGTCCCCAGCGAGTTGGTCGGGGGCATCTCGGGATTCCTCTCTTGTCGATGCCAGGGCCTAAGACCTTGTGTGGAGTCGGTGAAGGAACCTGAGGATTCCTCTCCAGTGCTGACATGGATCTTGGAGTATTGCTGGAGTCTCCCCAGGGGAGTCAGTCCTCGTCTCGATTGGGGGCTTGCACTTGCGCTTTCCTCCCGAGCTGTAGCAGCAGTGTCACGCTTCCCTTCCCTTGGATAAAGGGATCTGTGGCTTTCCCTCGAGGCTTTCCCACGAGGTTTCCCACAAGGCTTTCCCACAGGGATGTCCCACGAGCCACCGTGGTGTGAGTCGATCTTCGGCTTGAAAGTCGAGGCAGTGCAGGAAAACAGGTATCCCTGGAATGGACTGAGACATCTGGGGGACTCTGGGAATGGTGGCACGACCCTGGAGTTCCTCTCGCCTTTCCTGTGGTGAGCGCCTCCACTGGAGATGCAACGGGAACGCCGGGAATTCTTTCCCGACCATGCAGGGAAAGGATCCCTCCTCTCAAGCAAAGAGGCAGAAACGGGGCACCTCTGGATGTGGGCGGGACTCTCGTGCTTCCTCTCGTGTGGAGACGGGTATGTCGGGGAACTTCTTTAGTTGCAGCAAGGGTGTGATGGACCCTTAGGAAGTTCCAGAGGTTAGGTGTGATTTACCTCGAGATGCCTCAGCGGAAATGGGCCTCATCTGGCCTGGAGGGGAGAACCTCCTGGATTTTCTCGAGTTGCGGCAGGTGGTCTCGACTTACAACGGGGACCTATGGGACCCGCTCTGGTGGCCTCAGGAAAGGCCAGTCACCATGCGAGTTGTTCGGGTGCCTCTCGGTATTCCTCTCCCGTCGATGCCGGGACCTAAGACCTTGTGTGGAGTCGGTGCCAGAACCTGAGGATTCCTCTCCAGTGCTGACATGGATTTGGGGTACTTCTGGAGTCTCCCCAGGGGAGTCAGTCCTCCTCTCGAATTGGGGCATGCAGGTGCGATTTCCTCTCGAGCTGTAGCAGCAGTGTCACGCTTCCCTTTGCGTGGATCCACAGATCTCTGGCTTTCCCTCGAGGCTTGCCCAGGAGGCTTTCCCACAGGGCTGTCCCGCGTGCCACCGTGGTGTGAGTCGATCCTCGGCTTGAAAGTCGAGGCAGTGCAGGGAAAACAGGTTTCCCTGGAATGGACTGAGACATCTGGGGGACTCTGGGAATGGTGGCACGACCCTGGAGTTCCTCTCGCCTTTCCTGTGGAGAGCGCCTCCTCTTGAGATGCAACGGAAATACCGGGAATTCTTTGCCGACCACGAGGGCAAGGATCCCTCCTCTCTAGCTAGGAGGCGGAAACGGGGCTCCTCTGGATGAGGGCGGGACTCGTGATTCCTCTCGAGTGGAGACGGGTATGTCGGGGAACTTCTTGAGTTGCAGCAAGGGTGTGAAGGACCCTTTGGAAGTTACAGATGTTAGATGTGATTAGCCTCGAGACGCCTCAGCGGAAATGGGCCTCATATCGCCAGCAGGGGAGAACCTCCTGGATTTTCTCGAGTTGCGGCAGATGCTCTCGACTTACGACGGGGACCTCAGGGACCCGCTCTGGTGGCCTCAGGAAAGGCCAGTCCCCATGCGAGTTGCTCGGGGGCCTCTCGGGATTCCACTCCCGTCGATGCCGGCGTCTAAAACCTTGTGTGGAGTCGGTGCCGAACCTGAGGATTCCTCTCCAATGTTGACATGGATCTTGGGGTACTTCTGGAGTCTCCCCAGTGGAGTCAGTCCTCGTCTCGAAGTGGGGGCATGGATGTGCGCTTTCCTCCCGAGCTGTAGCAGCAGTGTCACGCTTCCCTTCGCGTGGATCAAGGGATCTGTGGCTTTCCCTCGAGGCTTTCCCACGAGGCTTTGCCACAGGGCTGTCCCACGTTCCACCGTGGTGTGAGTCGATCCTTGGCTTGAAAGTCGAGGCAGTGCAGGGAAAACAGTTTTCCCTGGAATGGACTGAGACATTTGGGGGACTCTGGGAATGGTGGCACGACCCTGGAGTTCCTCTCGCTTTTCCTCTGGAGATCGCCTGCTCTTGAGATGCGAAAGGAACGCCGGGAATTCTTTCCCGACCACGCAGGGAAAGGATCCCTCCTCTCGAGCTAGGAAGCGGAACCGGGGCTCCTCTGGATGTGGGCGGGACTCTCGTGCTTCCTCTCGAGTGGAGACGGGTAAGTCGGGGAACTTCTTGAGTTGCAGCAAGGGTGTGAAGGACCCTTTGGAAGTTCCAGAGGTTAGGTGTGATTAGCCTCTAGACGCCTCAGCGGAAATGGGCCTCATCTGGCCTGGAGGGGAGAACCTCCTGGATTTTCTCGAGTTGCGGCAGGTGGTCTCGACTTACAACGGGGACCTATGGGACCCGCTCTGGTGGCCTCAGGAAAGGCCAGTCACCATGCGAGTTGTTCGGGTGCCTCTCGGTATTCCTCTCCCGTCGATGCCGGGACCTAAGACCTTGTGTGGAGTCGGTGCCAGAACCTGAGGATTCCTCTCCAGTGCTGACATGGATTTGGGGTACTTCTGGAGTCTCCCCAGGGGAGTCAGTCCTCCTCTCGAATTGGGGCATGCAGGTGCGATTTCCTCTCGAGCTGTAGCAGCAGTGTCACGCTTCCCTTTGCGTGGATCCACAGATCTCTGGCTTTCCCTCGAGGCTTGCCCAGGAGGCTTTCCCACAGGGCTGTCCCACGTGCCACCGTGGTGTGAGTCGATCCTCGGCTTGAAAGTCGAGGCAGTGCAGGGAAAACAGGTTTCCCTGGAATGGACTGAGACATCTGGGGGACTCTGGGAATGGTGGCACGACCCTGGAGTTCCTCTCGCCTTTCCTGTGGAGAGCGCCTCCTCTTGAGATGCAACGGAAATACCGGGAATTCTTTGCCGACCACGAGGGCAAGGATCCCTCCTCTCTAGCTAGGAGGCGGAAACGGGGCTCCTCTGGATGAGGGCGGGACTCGTGATTCCTCTCGAGTGGAGACGGGTATGTCGGGGAACTTCTTGAGTTGCAGCAAGGGTGTGAAGGACCCTTTGGAAGTTACAGATGTTAGATGTGATTAGCCTCGAGACGCCTCAGCGGAAATGGGCCTCATATCGCCAGCAGGGGAGAACCTCCTGGATTTTCTCGAGTTGCGGCAGATGCTCTCGACTTACGACGGGGACCTCAGGGACCCGCTCTGGTGGCCTCAGGAAAGGCCAGTCCCCATGCGAGTTGCTCGGGGGCCTCTCGGGATTCCACTCCCGTCGATGCCGGCGTCTAAAACCTTGTGTGGAGTCGGTGCCGAACCTGAGGATTCCTCTCCAATGTTGACATGGATCTTGGGGTACTTCTGGAGTCTCCCCAGTGGAGTCAGTCCTCGTCTCGAGTGGGGGCATGCACGTGCGCTTTCCTCCCGAGCTGTAGCAGCAGTGTCACGCTTCCATTTCGCGTGGATGCAAGGGATCTGTGGCTTTCCCTCGAGGCTTTCCCACGAGGCCTTTCCCACAAGGCTTTCCCATAGGGCTGTCCCACGTGCCACCGTAGGTGTGATCTCGATCCTCGGTTTGAAAGTCGAGGCAGTGCAGGTGAAAACAGGTTTCCCTGGAATGGACTGAGACATCTGGGGGACTCTGGGAATGGTGGCCATGACCCTGGAGTTCCTCTCGCCTTTCCTGTGGAGAGCGCCTCCTCTTGAGATGCGACGGGAACGCCGGGAAATTCTTTCCCGACCACGAAGGGAAAGAATCCCTCCTCTCGAGCTAGGAGGCGGAAACAGGGGCTCCTCTGGATGTGGGCCGGGACTCTCGTGCTTCCTCTCGAGTGGAGACGGGTATGTCGGGGAACTTCTTGTGTTGCAGCAAGGGTGTGAAGTACCCTTTGGAAGTTCCAGAGGTTAGGTGTGATTAGCCTCGAGACGCCTCAGCGGAAATGGGCCTCATCTCGCCTGGCAGGGGAGAACCTCCTGGATTTTCTCGAGTTGCGGCAGATGCTCTCGACTTACGACGGGGACCTCAGGGACCCGCTCTGGTGGCCTCAGGAAAGGCCAGTCCCCATGCGAGTTGCTCGGGGGCCTCTCGGGATTCCACTCCCGTCGATGCCGGGCGTCTAAAACCTTGTGTGGAGTCGGTGCCGGAACCTGAGGATTCCTCTCCAAGTGTTGACATGGATCTTGGGGTACTTCTGGAGTCTCCCCAGTGGAGTCAGTCCTCGTCTCGAGTGGGGGCATGGATGTGCGCTTTCCTCCCGAGCTGTAGCAGCAGTGTCACGCTTCCCTTCGCGTGGATCAAGGGATCTGTGGCTTTCCCTCGAGGCTTTCCCACGAGGCTTTGCCACAGGGCTGTCCCACGTTCCACCGTGGTGTGAGTCGATCCTTGGCTTGAAAGTCGAGGCAGTGCAGGGAAAACAGTTTTCCCTGGAATGGACTGAGACATTTGGGGGACTCTGGAATGGTGGCACGACCCTGGAGTTCCTCTCGCTTTTCCTCTGGAGATCGCCTGCTCTTGAGATGCGAAAGGAACGCCGGGAATTCTTTCCCGACCACGCAGGGAAAGGATCCCTCCTCTCTAGCTAGGAAGCGGAACCGGGGCTCCTCTGGATGTGGGCGGGACTCTCGTGCTTCCTCTCGAGTGGAGACGGGTAAGTCGGGGAACTTCTTGAGTTGCAGCAAGGGTGTGAAGGACCCTTTGGAAGTTCCAGAGGTTAGGTGTGATTAGCCTCTAGACGCCTCAGCGGAAATGGGCCTCATCTGGCCTGGAGGGGAGAACCTCCTGGATTTTCTCGAGTTGCGGCAGGTGCTCTCGACTTACGACGGGGACCTCAGGGACCCGCTCTGGTGGCTCAGGAAAGGACCAGTCCCATGCGAGTTGCTCGGGGCCTCTCGGGATTCCTCTCCCGTCGATGCCGGGCCTTAAGACCTTGCGTGGAGTCGGTGCCGGAACCTGAGGATTCCTCTCCAGTGCTGACATGGATTTGGGGTACTTCTGGAGTTTCTCCCAGGGGAGTCAGTCCTCGTCTCGAGTGGGGGCATGCACGTGCGCTTTCCTCTCCGAGCTGTAGCAGCAGTGTCACGCTTCCCTTTGCGTGGATCAAGGGATCTGTGGCTTTCCCTCGAGGCTTTCCAGAGGCTTTCCCAGCGAGGCTTTCCCACAGGGCTGTCCCGCGTGCCACCGTGGTGTGATCGATCCTCGGTTTGAAAGTCGAGGCAGTGCAGGGAAAACAGGATTCCCTGGAATGGACTGAGACATCTGGGGGACTCTGGGAATGGTGGCACTGACCCTGGAGTTCCTCTCGCCTTTCCCCTGTGGAGAGCGCCTCCTCTTGAGATGCGACGGGAAATGCCGGGAATTCTTTCCCGAACACGCACGAGGGAAAGGATCCCTCCTCTCGAGCTAGGAGGCGGAAACGGGGCTCCTCTGGATGTGGGCGGGACTCTCGTGCTTCCTCTCGAGTGGAGACGGGTATGTCGGGGAACTTCTTGAGTTGCAGCAAGGGTGTGAAGGACCCTTTGGAAGTTCCAGAGGTTAGGTGTGATTAGCCTCCAGACGCCTCAGCGGAAATGGGCCTCATCTCGCCTGAGGGGAGAACCTCCTGGATTTTCTCGAGTTGCGGCAGGTGCTCTCGACTTACGACGGGACCTCAGGGACCCGCTCTGGTGGCCTCAGGAAAGGCCAGTCCCCATGCGAGTTGCTCGGGGCCTCTCGGGATTTCCTCTCCTGTCGATGCCGGGGCCTAAAACTTGTGTGGAGTCGGTGCGAACCTGAGGATTCCTCTCCAGTGCTGACATGGATCTTGGGGTACTTCTGGAGTCTACCCCAGGGGAGTCAGTCCTCGTCTCGAGTGGAGGCATGCAACGTGCCGCTTTCTCCCGAGCTGTAGCAGCAGTGTCACTCTTCCCTTCGCTGAGATCAAGGGATCTGTGGCTTTCCCTCTTAAGGCTTTCCCATCCAGGGCTTTCCCACAGGGCTGTCCCACGTGCCACCGTGGTGTGAGTCGATCCTCGGCTTGAAAGTCGAGGCAGTGCAGGGAAACAGTTTCCCTGGAATGGACTGAGACATCTGGGGGACTCTGGGAATGGTGGCACGAACCCTGGAGTTCCTCTCGCCTTTCCTGTGGAGAGCGCCTCCTCTTGAGATGCGACGGGAAGCCGGGAATTCTTTCCCGACCACAGGGAAAGGATCCCTCCTCTCGAGCTAGGAGGCGGAAACGGGGCTCCTCTGGATGTGGGCGGGACTCTCGTGCTTCCTCTCGAGTGGAGACGGGTATGTCGGGGAACTTCTTGAGTTGCAGCAAGGGTGTGAAGGACCCTTTGGAAGTTGCAGAGGTTAGGTGTGATTAGCCTCGAGACACCTCAGCGGAAATGGCCTCATCTCGCCTGGAAGGGAGAACCTCCTGGATTTTCTCGAGTTGCGGCAGGTGCTCTCGACTTACGACGGGGACCTCAGGGACCCGCTCTGGTGGCCTCAGGAAAGGCCAGTCCCCATGCGAGTTGCTCGGGGCCTCTCGGATTCCTCTCCGTCGATGCCGGGGCCAAAGACCTTGTGTGGAGTCGGTGCAGGAACCTGAGGATTCCTCTCCAGTGCTGACATGGATCCTTGGGTACTTTGGAGTGTCTCCCCAGTGGGATCATGGTCCTCGTCTCGAGTGCGGGGCATGAGTGGCGACTTCTCCCGGAGCTGAGCAGCAGTTCATGCTTACCCTTCGCGGGATGAAGGGACTCTGTGGGCTTCCTCGAGGCTTTTTCCACGACCTTACGGCTTTGCCACAGGGTTGTCCAGTTGCCACCGTGGTGTGAGGATCCTTAGGCTGAAAGTCGAGGCAGTGCAAGCGGAAAACGGTTTCCCTGAATGGACTGAGAGCATATCTGGGGGATCCTGGGAATGGTGGCCAGTGACCTGGAGTTCCTCTCGCTCTTTCCTGTGGAGATGCCTGCTCTCTGAGATGCGAAAGGAAACGCGGGCTTTTTCCCGCCAGCGCAGGGAAAAAGGCAATCTGCTCCTCTCGAGCTAAGGAGGGGAACGAGCGGCTTCCTCTGGATGTGGGCGGGCTCTCGTGGCTTCTCTCGAGTGGGAGACGGCGTGAATACGGAATTCTTGAGTTGCAGAAGGGTGTGACGGTCGGTTTGGAAGTTCCAGAGGTTAGTGTGATTAGTGTCGCTCTAGACGCCTCAGCGGAATGGGCGCTCTCTGGCCTGGGGTTGGAGAACTCCTTGGATTTTCTCAAGTTGCCGCAGGTGCTCTGCCGACTTGATCGGGCGGGCGACCCTCCAGGGACCGCGCTCTGGTGGCTTCCGGAAAGGACAGTCCCGCATAACGAGTTGCTGGGCCCTCTCCGGATTTCCTCTGCCGTCGATAGCGCTGGTGGCTTAAGACCGATTGCGTGGAGGTCGGTGCGGAACCTGAGATTTCCTTCCCGTGCTGACATGGATTTTGGGGTACTTCTGGAGTTTTTCCGGGGTTAGCCGTCTCGGTCTGAGCTGGGGGTGAACGTTCGCCTTCGCTCCCGAGGCTGTTAGGCAAGCAGTGTCAACGGCTTCCCTTTGCGCGGATCACAAGGGATTGTGGGTTTCCCTCGAGGCTTTCACATGAGGCTTTCACCCCCGAGGTTTCCAGTAGGGTGTCCGCGTGC
>NW_017194455.1:0-9336 GCF_001704415.2 Capra hircus
CAAGTCGAAGGTCAAGGTCAAGTTCAAGGTCAAGGTCAAGTTCAAGTTCAGGGCAAGGCCAGCCAAGACCAAGGCAAGGGCAACAAGGCAACAACGGCAACGCCAAGGGCAAGGCCAAGGCCCAGGCCAAGGCAAAGGCCAAGGCCACCAAAGCGAAGCCCAAACCCCGTAACGCCTGACAAAAGGCAGAAGCCACTAGTCCCCTGTGCAGAGGAAGCCACTGAAGGCAGCAAGGCCACCGAGCTCCCCGACTCCCATTCCCACATGAAGATGTGAGGATAAAGGGCCTCATCCCAGCAAAGCACCCGCTCCCACCACCCCCAACCCGGCCCCCGCCCCCCGCAGCACGCCCCCTGAAACAACACTGTCTTCCCAGAAAAGAGAACGGAGAAGCCATGTGTGTGCCAAAGGAGCAAGATGAACGAACGATGCCACGCCCTCCGAATTTGGGCACACCTGACGCCTCGGAACCCCGGGCCTGGCTGATGGGTCCAGCCGTTCTCGGGTGGGAGGGGGGTCAACACATTGGCCGAGAGCCCTTGCCCAGGCCACCCGCAAATCCACTGAGATGTGATCCGACCAAAGGGACCGAGGGCAAACGTACCGCTTGAGGTGCTGGAGGAGCCGGACGAAGCCATGGTGGGAGAGGCACACGGGCACGCTGCAGACTGCTGGCCGAGTGGGCGGGGACCCAGCAGCTCAGGACTCTGGAGAACGGGAGGCGTCTCCGCCACCATTGACGTCAATAGGGTTTGGGTGGGTAGATGGAGGGGGCCGCCCCGGCCTCTTTCCCAAGCAGAGACCCTGGACGGAGTCCGTGGAGCGAGTGGGCTTTTCCCGGAACGGCTGTGCCCTGGAACCGCCAAGATCCCCGTTGGGGTGGGCGGGCAGTTCGGGGGCTTTGGTTTGTGGCCTCCCTCGCAGCGGGGGGTGGGTTCAACCCGAGTGGATCAATCAGGGGCCCTCAGCAGTGCCAAGGGAACTCACCACCCAGGAAACGCCCCTAGGTCCCTTTGAATTGGCCACCAACGCCCCCTTTCCCAGCCTGCCTTGCCTCTGGGATTTCCCGCCTTTTCACATTCCACAGGTCCCTGGTCCTCGACTGTCCCCGCTGGCTCCTCCGGAGGCATTCCGGGACACCAGACGCTCTCTCCAGCGGCCTCCACCTAGATGCCTCGCTGTCCTCGCCTCCCGTTTCCCCCATGCCCCCTCCCCAACTCCTCCGTGGGCTCTTGGCATCCTTTCCCTACAGCAGTCCCAGAGTGCCACCGCTGAGGGCTTTGAGTTGCCTGGAGCCCAAGGCTCCGGCCAGAGACCTGAGGGGGCCAGCGTCTGGACTGGCAGCTAATGCCATTTTGGGGCTTTTCTCACGTGGAGCCTGAGGCCCGCACGTCCGCGGGCAAACCCCCCCAGCGTGAGTGCCCTGGAGATACCCGCCCAAGGGGACAGTGTATCCCCTACTGTGGCGGAAGGAGATTCCTGTTTTTCCCTGCACTGGTTCGACTTTCACGCCGAATATCGACTCACACCATGGTGGCAAGTGGAATAGCCCTGTGGGAAAGCCTCATGGGAAAGACTCCAGGGAAAGCCACAGATTCCTTGATCCACGAGAAGGGAAGTTGATACTGCTGCTACCGCTCGGGAGGAAAGCGCACGTGCCTGTCCCCACTCGAGACGAGGACTGACTCCCCTGGGGAGACTCCAGAAGTACCCCAAGATCCATGTCAGCACTGGAGAGGAATCCGCATGTTCCGGCACCGACTCCACACAAGGTCTTAGGCCTCGGCATTGACGGGAGAGGAATCCCGAGAAGCCCCCTAGCACCTCGCATGGGGACTGGCCTTTCCTGAGGCCACCAGAGCGTGTCCCTGAGGTCCGTGTCGTAAGTCGAGAACACCTGCCGCAACTCGAGAAAATCCAGGAGGTTCTCCCCTCCAGGTGAGATGAGGCCCATTTCCGCTGAGGCGTTTCGAGGCTATTCACACCTAAACTCTGGAACTTCCAAAGGGTCCTTCACACCCTTGCTGCAACTCAAGAAGTTCCCCGACATACCCGTCTCCACTCGAGAGGAAGTACGAGAGCCCGCCCACATCCAGAGGAGCCCAGTTTCCGCCTCCTAGCTGGACAGGAGGGATCCTTTCCCTGCGTGCTCGGGAAAGAATTCCCGGCGTTTCCATCGCAACTCAAGAGGAGGCGCTCTCCACAGGAAAGGCGAGAGAAACTCCAGGGGTCGTGCCACCATTTCCAGAGTCCCCCAAATGTCTCAGTCCATTCCAGGGAAACCTGTTTTTCCCTGCACTGCCTCCACTTTCAAGCCGAGGGATCGAGTCACACCACGGTGGTACGTGGGACAGCCCTGTGGGAAAGCCTCGTGGGAAAGCCTCGAGGGAAAGCCACAGATCCCTTGATCCACGCGAAGGGAAGCGTGACACTGCTACTAGAGCTCGGGAGGAAAGCGCACGTGCATGCCCCCAATCGACACGAGGACTGACTCCCCTGGGGAGACTCCAGAAGTACCCCCAAGATTCATGTCAGCACTGGAGAGGAATCCTCAGGTTCCCGGCACCGACTCCACACAAGGTCTTAGGCCCCCGACTTCGACGGGAGAGGAATCCCGAGAGGCCCCCGAGCAACTCGCATGGGGACTGGCCTTTCCTGAGGCCACCAGAGCGGGTCCCTGAGGTCCCCGTCGTAAGTCGAGAGCACCTGCCGCAACGCGAGAAAATCCAGGAGGTTCTCCCCTCCAGGCGAGATGAGGCCCATTTCCGCTGAGGCGTCTCGAGGATAATCACACCTAACCTCTGGAACGTCCAAAGGGTCCTTCACACCCTTGCTGCAACTCAAGAAGTTCCCCGACATACCTGTCTCCACTCTAGAGGAAGCACGAGAGTCCCGCCCACATCCAGAGGAGCCCCGTTTCAGCCTCCTAGCTCGAGAGGAGGGATCCTTTCCCTGCGTGGTCGGGAAAGAATTCCCGGCATTTCCGTCGCATCTCAAGAGGAGGCGCTCTCCACAGGAAAGGCGAGAGGAACTCCAGGATCGTGCACCATTCACAGAGTAGCCGAGATGTCTCCGTCCATTCCAGGGAAACCTGTTTTCCCTGCACTGCCTCGACTTTCAAGCCGAGGATCGACTCACACCACGGTGGCACGCGGGACAGCCCTGTGGGAAAGCCTCGTGGGAAAGCCTGGTGGGAAAGCCTCGAGGGAAAGCCACAGATCCCTTGATCCACGCGAAGGGAAGCGTGACACTGCTGCTACAGCTCGGAAGGAAAGCGCACGTGCATGCCCCCACTCGAGACGAAGACTGACTCCCCTGTGGAGACTCCAGAAGTACCCCAAGATGCTGTCAGCACTGTAGAGAAAACCTCAGGTTCCGGCACCCACTCCAAAAAAGATCTTAGGCCCCGGCATCGACGGGAGAGGAATCCCGAGAGGCCCCCGAGCAACTCGCATGGGGACTGGCCTATCCTGAGGCCACCAAAGCGGGTGCCTGAGGTCCCCGTCGTAAGTCGAGAGCACCTGCCGCAACTCGAGAAAATCCAGGAGGTTCTCCCCTCCAGGCGAGATGAGTCCCATTTCCGCTGAGCCGTCTCGAGGCTAATCACACCTAACCTCTGGAACTTCCAAAGGGTCCTTCACACCCTTGCTGCAACTCAAGAAGTTCCCCGACATACCAGTCTCCACTCGAGAGAAAGCACGAGAGTCCCGCCCACATCTTGAGGAGCCCCGTTTCCACCTCCTAGCTCGGGAGGAGGGTTCCTTTCCCTGCGTGCTCGGAAAGAATTCCCTGCGTTTCCGTCGCATCTCAAGAGGAGGCGCTCTCCAAAGGAAAGGCGAGAGGAACTCCAGGGTCGTGCCACCATTCCCAGAGTCCCCCAGATGTCTCAGTCCACTGCAGGGAAACCTGTTTTCCCTGCACTGCCTCGACTTACAAGCCAAGGATCGACTCACGCCACGGTGGCACGTGGGACAGACCTGTGGGAAAGACTCGTGGGAAAGCCCCGTGGGAAAGCCTCGAGGGAAAGCCTCGAGGGAAAGCCACAGATCCCTTGATCCAAGCGAAGGGAAGCGTGACACTGCTGCTACAGCTCGAGAGGAAATCGCACGTGCAGGCCTCCAGTCGAGACGAGGACTGACTCCCCTGGGGAGACACAGAAGTACCCCAAGATCCATGTCAGCAATGGAGAGGAATCCTCAGGTTCTGGCACCGACTCCACACAAGGTCTTAGGCAGTGGCATCCACGAGAGAGGAATTCCGAGAGCTCCCCGAGCAACTCGCATGGGGACCGGCCTTTCCTGAGGCCACCAGAGTGGGTCCCTGAGGTCCCCGTCGTAAGTCAAGAGCACCTGCCACAACTCGAGAAAATTCAGGAGGTTCTCCCTCCAGGCAAGATGAGGCCCATTTCCACTGAGGCGTCTCCAGGCAAATCACACCTAACATCTGGAACTTTCAAAGGGTCCTTCACACCCTGGCTGCAACTCAAGAAGTTCCCCGACATACCCGTCTCCGCTCGAGAGAAAGCACGAGAGTCCCGCCCACATCCAGAGGAGCCCCGTTTGCGCCTCCTAACTCGAGAGGAGGGATCCTTTTAATGCATGGTTGGGAAAGAATTCCCAGCGTTTCCGTCGCATCTCAAGAGGAGGGGTTCTCCGCAGGAAAGGCGAGAGGAACTCCAGGGTCGTGTCACCATTCCCAGAGTCCCCCAGATATCTCAGTCCATTCCAGGGAAACCTGTTTTCCCTGCACTGCCTCGACTTTCAAGCCGAGGATCGACTCACACCACGGTGGCACGTGGGACAGCCCTGTGGGAAAGCCTCGTGGGAAAGCCTCATGGGAATGACTCGAGGGAAATACACAGAATACTTGATCCACGCAAAGGGAAGCGTGACACTGCTGCTACAGCTCAGGAGGAAATCACACGTGCATGCCCCACTCGAGATGAGGGCTGACTCCCCTGGGGAGACTCCAGAAGTACCCCAAGATGCTGTCAGCACTGTAGAGAAAACCTCAGGTTCCGGCACCCACTCCAAAAAAGATCTTAGGCCCCGGCATCGACGGGAGAGGAATCCCGAGAGGCCCCCGAGCAACTCGCATGGGGACTGGCCTTTCCTGAGGCCACCACAGCGGGTCCCTGAGGTTCCCGTCTTAAGTCGAGAACACCTGCCCCAACTCGAGAAAATCCAGGAGGTTCTCCCCTCCAGGCGAGATGAAGCCCATTTCCGCTGAGGCGTCTCGAGGCTAATCACATCTAACATCTGGAACTTCCAAAGGGTCCTTCACACCCTTGCTGCACTCAAGAAATTCCCCTACATACCCGGCTCCACTCGAGAGGAAGCACCGAGAGTCACGCCCACATCCAGAGGAGCCCCGGTTCCGCCTCCTACCTCGAGAGGAGGATCCTTTCCCTGCGTGGTCATGAAAGAATTTCCGGCGTTCCCGTCGCATCTCAAGAGGAGGCGCTCTCCACAGGAAAGGCGAGAGGAATTCCAGGGTCGTGCCACCATTCCCAGAGTCCCCCAGATGTCTCAGTCCATTCAATGGAAACCTGTTTTCCCTGCACTGCCTCGAATTTCAAGCCGAGGATCGACTCACACCCCGGTGGCATGTGGGACAGCCCTGTGGGAAAGCCTCGTCGGAAAGCCTCGAGGGAAAGCCTCGAGGGAAAGCCACAGATCCCTTGATCCACGCGAAGGGAAGCATGACACTGCTGCTACAGCTCGGGAGCAAAGCGCACGTGCATTTCTCCACTTGAGACGAGGACTGACTCCCCTGGGGAAACTCCAGAAGTACCCCAAGATCCATGTCAGCACTGGAGAGGAATCCTCAGTTTGCGGCACCGACTGCACACAAGGACTTAGGCCCCAGCATCGACGAGAGAGGAATCCAGACAGGCTCCCCAATAATTCGCATGGGGACTGGCCTTTCCTGAGGCTACCAGAGCGGGTCCCTGAGGTCCCCGACGTACGTCGAAAGCTCCTGCCGCTACTCGCAAAATCCAGGAAGTTCTCCCCTCCAGGCGAGTTGAGGCCCATTTCCTCTGAGGCGTCACCAGGCTAATCACACCTAACCTCTAAACTTCCAAAGGGTCCTTCCCACCCTTGCTGCAACTCAAGAAGTTCCCCGACATAGCCGTCACCACTCGAGAGGAAGCACGATAGTCCCACCCACATCCAGAGGAGCCCCGTTTCCGCCTCATAGCTCGAGAGGAGGGATCCGTTTCCTGCGTGGTCGGGAAAGATTTCCCGGCCATCCCGACACATCTCAAGAGGAGGTGCTTTCCACAAGAAAGGCGAGAGGAACTCCAGGGACGTGCCACCATTCCCAGAGTACCCCAGGTGTCTCAGTCCATTCCCCGGAAAACTTTTTTCCCTGCAATTCCTCGAATTTCAAGCCGAGGATCGACTGACACCACAGTGGCACTTGAGATAGCCCTGTGGGAAAGCCTCGAGGGAAAGCCTCGTGGAAAGCCTCGAGGGAAAGTCACAGATCCCTTGATCCACGCGAAGGGAAGCGTGACACTGCTGCTACAGCTCGGGAGGAAAGCGCACGTGCATGCCCCCACTCGAGACGAGAAACTAACGCCCCTCGGAAGACTCCAGAAGTACCCAAGATTCCTGTCGGCACTGGAGAGGAATCCTCAGGTTCCGGCAAGAACTCCACACAAGGTCTTAGGCCACGGCATCCATGGGAGAGGAATCCCGAGAGGCCCTGGTGCTACTCGCATGGGGACTGGCCTTTCCTGAGGCCACCAGAGCGGGTCCCTGAGGTCCCCGTCATAAGTCGAGAGCACCTGCCGCAATTCGAGAAAATCCAGGAGGTTCTCCCCTCCAGGCGAGATGAGGCCCATTTCCGCTGAGGTGTCTCGAGGTTAATCATACCTAACCTCTGGAACTTCCTAAGGGTCCTTCACACCCTTGCTGCAACTCAAGAAGTTCCCTGACATACCCCTCTCCACTCGAGAGGAAGCACGAGAGTCCCGCCCACATCCAGAGGAGCCCCGTTTCCGCCTCCTAGCTCGAGAGGAGGGATCCTTTCCCTGCGTGGTCGGGAAAGAATTCCCAGTGTTCCCGACGCATCTCAAGAGGAGGCGCTCTCCACAGGAAAGGCGAGACGAACTCCAGGGTGGTGAAACCATTCCTAGAGACCCCAGATTTCTCAGTCCATTTCAGGGAAACCTGTTTTCCCAGCTCTGCATCGACTTTCAAGCGTAGGATCGACTCACACCAAGGTGGCACGTGGGACAGCCCTGTGGGAAAGCCTCGTGGGAAACCCTCGTAGGAAAGCCTCGAGGGAAAGCCACAGATCCCTTGATCCACGCGAAGGGAAGTGCGACGCTGCTGCTACAGCTCGGGAGGAAAGCGCACGAGCATGCCACCACTCGAGAGGAGGACTGGCTCCCCTGGGGAGACTCCAGAAGTACCCCAAGATCCATGTCAGCACTGGAGAGGACTCCTCAGGTTCCGGCACCGACTCCACACAAGGTCTTAGGCCCCGGCATCGACGGGAGACGAATCCCAAGAGGCCCCCGAGCAAATCGCATGGGGACTGGCCTTTCCTGAGGCCACCAGAGCGGTCCCTGAGGTCCCCGTCGTAAGTACAGAGCACCTGCCGCAACTCGAGAAAATCCAGGAGGCTCTCCCCTCCAGGCGAGATGAGGCCCATTTCCGCTGAGGCGTCTCGAGGCTAATCACATCTAACATTTGGAACTTCGAAAGGGTCCTTCACACCCTTGCTGCTACTCAAGAAGTTTCCCGACATCCACGTCTCCTCTCGAGAGGAAGCACGCGAGTCCCGCCCACATCCAGAGGAGCCCCGTTTCCGCCTCCTAGCTCGAGAGGTGGATCCTTTCCCTGCGTGGTCGGGAAAGAATTCCCGGCGTTCCCCGTCGCCATCACAAGAGGAGGAACTGTCCACAGGAAAGTCGAGAGGAACTCCAGGGTCGTGCCACCATTCTCAGAGTCCCCCATATGTCTCAGTTCATTCCAGGGAAAACAGTTTTCCCTGCACTGCCTCGACTTTTCAAGCCGAGGATCGACTCACACCACGGTGGCACGTGGGACAGCCCTGTGGCAAAGCCTCGTGGGAAAGCCTCGTGGGAAAGCCTCGAGGTAAAGCCACAGATCCCTTGATCCACGCGAAGGGAAGCGTGACACTAGCTGCTACAGCTCGGGAGGAATGTGCACGTACATGCCCCCACTCGAGACGAGGACTGACTCCCCTGGGGAGACTCCAGAAGTACCCCAAGATCCATGTCGGCACTGGGAGAGGAATCCCCAGGTTCATGAACCGACTCCACACAAAGTCTTAGGCCCCGGCATCGACGGGAGTGGAATCCCGAGAGGCCCCCGAGCAACTCGCATGGGACTGGCCTTTCCTGAGGCCACCAGAGCGGGTCCCTGAGGTCCCCGTCATAAGTCGAGAGCACCTGCCGCAACTCGAGAAAATCCAGGAGGTTCTCCCTCCAGGCGAGATGAGGCCCATTTCCGCTGAGGCGTCTCGAGTTAAATCACTCCTAACCTCTGGAACATCCAACGGGTCCTTCACACCCTTGCTGCAACTCAAGAAGTTCCCTGACATACCCGTCTCCACTCCAGAGGAAGCACGAGAGTCCCGCCCACATCCAGAGGATCCCCGTTTCTTGCCTCCAAGCTCGAGAGGAGGGATCCTTTTCCCTGCGTGTCGGGGAAGAATTCCCGGTGTTCCCGTCGCATCTCAAGAGTAGGCGCTCTCCACAGGAAAGGCGAGAGGAACTCCAGGGTCGTGCCACCATTCCCAGAGCCCCAGATATCTCAGTACATTCCAGGAAAACCTGTTTTCCCTGCACTGCCTCGACTTTCAAGGCGAGGATCGACTCACACAAAGGTGGCACGTGGGACAGCCCTGTGGGAAAGCCTCATGGAAAGCCTCCTGGGGAAAGCCTCGAGGGAAAGCCACAGATCCCTGATGCACCCCAAGGGAAGCATGACACTGCTACTACAGCTCGGAGGAAATCGCACGTACATGCCCTCACTAGAGACGAGGACTACCTCCCCTGGGGATACTCCAGAAGTACCCAAGATCCATGTCAGCACTGGAGAGAGGAATCCTCAGGTTCCGGCACTGACTACACATGAGGTTTTAGGCCGCGGCATCGACGTGAGAGGAATCCGAGAGGACTCCGAGCAACTCGCATGGGGACTGGTCTTTCCTGAGGCCACCAGAGCGGGTCCCTGAGGTCCCCATCGCAAGTCGAGAGCACCTGCCGCAACTCGAGAAAATCCAGGAGGTTCTGCTCTTCAGGCGAGATGAGGCCCATTTCCCCTGAGGCGTCTCGAGGCTAATCACATCTAAACA
>NW_017194456.1:0-9336 GCF_001704415.2 Capra hircus
AGGGAAAACAGGTTTCCCTGGAATGGACTGAGACATCCAGGGGACTTTGGGAATGGGGCTTGAGACTGGAGTTCCTCTCGCCTTTCCTGTGGAGAGCGCCTACACTTTGAGATGAGACGGGAACGCTAGGAATACTTTCCCGACCTCGAGGGAAAGGATACCTCCTCTCGAGCTAGCAGGCGGAATCGGGGCCACTCTGGATATGGGCGGGACCCTTGGGATCCTCTTGAGTGGAGACGGGTATGTCTGGGAACTTCTTGAGTTGCAGCAAGGGTGTGAAGGACCCTTTGGAAGTTCCAGAGTTTAAGTGTGATTACCCCCTTGTTGCCTCAGAGGAAATGGGCCTCATCTCGCCTGGATTGGAGAACCTCCTGGATTTTCTCGAGTTGCGGCAGGTGCTCTCGACTTACGATGGGGACCTCAGGGACCCGCTCTGGTGGCCTCAGGAAAGGCCAGTCCCCATGCGAATTGCTCTGGGGCCTCTCGGGATTCCTCTCCCCGTAGATTCCGGGGTCTAAGACCTTGTGTGGAGTCGGTGCCGGAACCTGAGCATTCCTCTCCAGTGCTGACATGGATCTTGGGGTACTTCTGGAGTCTCCCCAGGGGAGTCAGTCCTCATCTCGAGTGGGGCTATGCACTTGCGCTTTCCTCTCGAGCTGTAGCAGCAGTGTCACGCTTCCCTTCACGTGGATCAAGGGATCTGTGTCTTTCCTCGAGGCTTTCCCACGAGGCTTTCCCACAGGGATGTCCCACGTGCCACCGTTGTGTGAGTCGATCCTCGGCTTGAAAGTCGAGGCAGTGCAGGGAAAACAGGTTTCCCTGGAATGGACTGAGACATCTGGGGGACTTTGGGAATATGGCACGACCCTGGAGTTCCTCTCGCCTTTCCTGTGGAGAGCGCCTCCATTTGAGATGCGACGGGAACGCGGGAATTCTTTCCCGACCACGCAGGTATAGGATCCCTCCTCTCGAGCTAGGAGGAGGAAACGGGGCTCCTCTGGATGTGCGGGGAACTCTCGTGCTTCCTCTCGAGTAGAAACGGGTATGTCGGGGAACTTCTTGAGTTGCAGCAAGGGTGTGAAGGACCCTTTGGAAGTTCCAGAGGTTAGATGTGATTAGCCTCGAGACGCCTCAGTGGAAATGGGCCTCATGTCGCCTGGAGGGGAGAACCTCCTGGATTTTCTCGAGTTGTGGCAGGTGCTCTCAACATATGACGGAGACCTCAGGAACCCGCTATGGAGGCCTCAGGAAAGGCCAGTCCCATGGGAGTAGCTCGGGGTCTCTCGGGATTCCTCTCCCGTCGATGCCGGGCCTAAGACCTTGTGTGGAATCGCTGCCGGAACCTGAGGATTCCTCTCCAGTGCTGACATGGATTTGGGTACTTCTGGAGTCTCCACAGGGGAGTCAGTCCTCGTCTGGAATTGGGGCACTCACGTGCGATTTCCTCATGATCTGTAGCAGCAGTGTCACGCTTCCCTTGCCGTGGATCAAGGGATCTGGCTTTCCCTCGAGGCTTTCCCACGAGGCTTTCCCACAGGGCTGTCCCACGTGCATCGTGGTGTGAGTCGATCCTCGGCTTGAAAGTCGAGGCAGTGCAGGGAAAACAGTTTTCCCTGGAATGGATTGAGATATCTGGGGTCTCTGGAATGGTGGCACGACCCTGGAGTTCCTCTCGCCTTTCCTGTGGAGAGTGCCTCCTCTTGAGATGCGTCGGGAACGCCGGGAAGTCTTTCTCCAACACGCAGGGAAAGGATCTCTACTCTCGAGCTAGGAGGCGGAAACGGGGCTCCTCTGGATGTTGGCGGGACTCTCGTGCTTCCTCTCGAGTGGAGACGGGTATGTGGGGGAACTTCTTGAGTTGCAGCAAGGGTGTGAAGGACCCATAGGAAGTTCCAGAGGATAGGTGTGATTAGCCTCGAGACGCCTCAGCGGAAATGGGCCTCATCTCGCCTGGAGGGGAGAACCTCCTGGATTTTCTCCAGTTGCGGCAGGTGCTCTCGACTTATGACGGGGACCTCAGGAACCCGCTCTGGTGGCCTCAGGAAAGGCCAGTCCCCATGCGAGTTGCTCCGGGGCCTCTCGGGATTCCTCTCCCGTCGATGCCGGGGCCTAAGACCTTGTGTGAAGTCCGTGCAGGAACCTGAGGATTCCTCTCCAGTGCCGACATGGATCTTCGGGGACTTCTGGAGTCTCCCCAGAGGCGTAAGTCCTCGTCTCGAGTGGGGGCATGCACGTGTGCTTTTCTCCCGAGCTGTAGCAGCAGTGTCACGCTTCCCTTTTCGTGGATCAAGGGATCTGTGGCTTTCCCTCTAGACTTTCCCATGAGGCTTTCCCACGAGGCTTTCCCACAGGGCTTTCCCACGTGACACGGTGGTGTGAGTCGATCCTCGGCTTAAAATCGAGGCAGTGAAGGGAAAACAGGTTTCCCTGGAATGGACTGAGACATCCAGGGGACTTTGGGAATGGGGCTTGAGACTGGAGTTCCTCTCGCCTTTCCTGTGGTGAGCGCCTACACTTGAGATGAGACGGGAACGCTAGGAATACTTTCCCGACCTCGCAGGGAAAGGATACCTCCTCTCGAGCTAGCAGGCGGAATCAGGCCCACTCTGGATATGGGCGGGACCCTTGGGATCCTCTTGAGTGGAGACGGGTATGTCTGGGAACTTCTTGAGTTGCAGCAAGGGTGTGAAGGACCCTTTGGAAGTTCCAGAGTTTAAGTGTGATTACCCCCTTGTTGCCTCAGAGGAAATGGGCTTCATCTCGCCTGGATTGGAGAACCTCCTGGATTTTCTCGAGTTGCGGCAGGTGCTCTCGACTTACGATGGGGACCTCAGGGACCCGCTCTGGTGGCCTCAGGAAAGGCCAGTCCCCATGCGAATTGCTCTGGGGCCTCTCGGGATTCCTCTCCCGTAGATTCCGGGGTCTAAGACCTTGTGTGTAGTCGGTGCCGGAACCTGAGCATTCCTCTCCAGTGCTGACATGGATCTTGGGGTACTTCTGGAGTCTCCCCAGGGGAGTCAGTCCTCATCTCGAGTGGGGCTATGCACTTGCGCTTTCCTCTCGAGCTGTAGCAGCAGTGTCACGCTTCCCTTCACGTGGATCAAGGGATCTGTGTCTTTCCCTCGAGGCTTTCCCACGAGGCTTTCCCACAGGGATGTCCCACGTGCCACCGTTGTGTGAGTCGATCCTCGGCTTGAAAGTCGAGGCAGTGCAGGGAAAACAGGTTTCCCTGGAATGGACTGAGACATCTGGGGGACTTTGGGAATATGGCACGACCCTGGAGTTCCTCTCGCCTTTCCTGTGGAGAGCGCCTCCATTTGAGATGCGACGGGAACGCCGGGAATTCTTTCCCGACCACGCAGGTATAGGATCCCTCCTCTCGAGCTAGGAGGAGGAAACGGGGCTCCTCTGGATGTGCGGGGAACTCTCGTGCTTCCTCTCGAGTAGAAACGGGTATGTCGGGGAACTTCTTGAGTTGCAGCAAGGGTGTGAAGGACCCTTTGGAAGTTCCAGAGGTTAGATGTGATTAGCCTCGAGACGCCTCAGTGGAAATGGGCCTCATCTCGCCTGGAGGGGAGAACCTCCTGGATTTTCTCGAGTTGTGGCAGGTGCTCTCAACATATGACGGAGACCTCAGGAACCCGCTATGGAGGCCTCAGGAAAGGCCAGTCCCATGGGAGTAGCTCGGGGTCTCTCGGGATTCCTCTCCCGTCGATGCCGGGGCCTAAGACCTTGTGTGGAATCGCTGCCGGAACCTGAGGATTCCTCTCCAGTGCTGACATGGATTTGGGGTACTTCTGGAGTCTCCACAGGGGAGTCAGTCCTCGTCTGGAATTGGGGCACTCACGTGCGATTTCCTCATGATCTGTAGCAGCAGTGTCACGCTTCCCTTGCCGTGGATCAAGGGATCTGGCTTTCCCTCGAGGCTTTCCCACGAGGCTTTCCCACAGGGCTGTCCCACGTGCATCGTGGTGTGAGTCGATCCTCGGCTTGAAAGTCGAGGCAGTGCAGGGAAAACAGTTTTCCCTGGAATGGATTGAGATATCTGGGGGGTCTCTGGGAATGGTGGCACGACCCTGGAGTTCCTCTCGCCTTTCCTGTGGAGAGTGCCTCCTCTTGAGATGCGTCGGGAACGGCCGGGAAGTCTTTCTCCAACACGCAGGGAAAGGATCTCTACTCTCGAGCTAGGGAGGCGGAAACGGGGCTCCTCTGGATGTTGGCGGGACTCTCGTGCTTCTCTCGAGTGGAGACGGGTATGTCGGGGAACTTCTTGAGTTGCAGCAAGGGTGTGAAGGATCCTTTGGAAGTTCCAGAGGTTAGATGTGATTACCCTCGGAGCCGCCTCTGTGGAAATGGGCATCATCTCGCCTAGAGGGGAAAACCTCCAGGATTTTCTCGAGTTGCGGCAGGTGCCCTCGACTTACGACGGGGCCCTCAGGGACCCACTCTGGTGGCCTCAGGAAAGGCCAGTCCCCATGCGAGTTGCTCGAGGGCCTCTCGGGATTGCTCTGGCCGGAGATGCCAGGGCTAAGACCTTGTGTGGAGTCGTTGCTGGAACCTGAGGATTTCTCTCCAATGCTGACATGGATCTTGGGGTACTTCTGGAGACTCCCTGGGAGTCAGTCCTCGTCGTCGAGTGGGGGGCATGCACGTGCGCTTACCTCCCAAGCTGTATCAGCAGTGTCAGGCTTCCCTTCACGTGAATCAAGGGATCTGTTTCTTTACCTCGAGCCTTTCCCACGAGGCTTTCCCTCGAGGCTTTCCCACGAGGCTTTCCCTCGAGGCTTTCCCACAGGGCTGTCCCACGTTCCACCGTGGTGTGACTCTATCCTCGGATTGAAAGTCGAGGCAGTGCAGGGAAAACAGGTTTCCCTGGAATTGACTGAGACATCCGGGGGACTCTGGAATGGTGGCACGACCTGGAGTTCCTCTCACCTTTACTGTTTAGAGCGCCTCCTCTTGAGATGCGACAGGAACGCCGGGAATTCTTTCCGGACACGCAGGGAAAGGATCCCTCCTCTCGAGCTACGAGGCGGAAACACAGGCTCATCTGAATGTGGGCTGGGCTCTCGTGCTTCCTCTCGAGTGGAGACGGGTATGTCGGGGAACTTCTTGAGTTGCAGCAAGGGTGTGAAGGACCCTTTTGGAAGTTCCAGAGTTTAGGTGTGATTAGACTTCGAGACGTCTCAGCGGAAAAGGGCCTCATCTCGCCTGGAGGGGAGAACCTCCTGGATTTTCTCGAGTTGCGGCAGGTGCTCTCGACTTAGGACGGGGACCTCAGGGACCCGCTCTGGTGGCCTCAGGAAAGGCCAGTACCCATGCGAGTTGCTCAGGGGCCTTTCGGAATTCCTCTCCCATCGATGCCGGGGCCTAAGACCTTGTGTGGAGTTGGTGCCATGAACCTGAGGATTCCTCTCCAGTGCAGAAATGGTTCTTGGGGTACTTCTGGAGTCTCCCCCAGGGAGTAAGTCCTCGTCTCGAGTGGGGGCCATGCACGTGCGCTTTCCTCCCGAGCTGTAGCAGCAGTGTCACGCTTCCCTTCGCGTGGATCAAGGGATCTGTGGCTTTCCCTCGAGGCTTTCCCTCGAGGCTTTCCCACGAGGCTTTTCCACAGGGCTGTCCCACATGCTACAGTGGTGTGAGTCGATCCTCGGCTTGAAAGTCGAGGGCAGTGCAGGGAAAACAGTTTTCCCTGGAATGGACTGAGACACATGGGGGACTCAGGGAATGGTGGCACGACCCTGGAGTTCCTCTCGTCTTTAGTGTGGAGAGCGCCTCCTCTTGAGATGCGACGGGAACGCCGGGAATTCTTGACCGAACACGCAGGGAAAGGATCCCTCCTCTCGAGCTAGGAGGCAGAAAAGGGGCTTCCACTGGATGTGGGCGGGATTCTTGTGCTTCCTCTCAAGTGGAGACGGTTATGTCGGGGAACTTCTTGAGTTGAAGCAAGGGTGTGAAGGACTCTTTGGAAGTTCGAGAGGTTAGGTGTGATTAGCCTCGATACGTCTCAGCGGAAATGGGCTTCATCTCACCTGGAGGGGAGAACCTCCTGGATTTTCTCGAGTTGCGGCAGGTGCTCTCGACTTACGACCTGGACCTCAAGGACCCGCTTTGTTGGCCTGAGGAAAGGCCAGTCCCCATGCGAGTTGCTAGAGGTCCTGTCGCTATTCCTCTCCCGTCGATGCCAGGGCCTAAGACCTTGTGTGGAGTCGGGGCCGGAACCTGAGGATTCCTCTCCAGGGCTGACATGCATCTTGGGGTATTTCTGGAGTCTCCCCAGGGGAGTCAGTTCTCGTCTCGAGTAGGGGCATGCACGTGTGCTTTCCTCCCGTGCTGTAGCAGCAGTGTCACGCTTCCCGTCGCGTGGATTAAGGGATCTGTGGCTTTCCCTCGAGGCTTTCCCACGAGGCTTTCCCACAGGGTTGTCACACGTGCCACCGTGGTGTGAGTCGATCCTCGGCGTGAAAGTCGAAGCAGTGGCAGGGAAAACAGGATCCTCTGGAATGGACTGAGACATCTGGGGACTCTTGGAATGGTGGCACGACCCATGAGTTCCTCTCGCCTTTCCTGTGCAGCGCGCCTCCTCTTGAGATGCGTCGAAACGTCGGGAATTCTTTCCCGAGGAAGCAGGGAAGGATCCCTCATCTCGAGCTTGGAGGCGGAAACGGAGCTCCTCTGGCGGTGGCCGGACCCTGGTGCTTCCTCTGGAGTGGAGACGAGTATGTCGGGGAACTTCTTGAGTTTTAGCAATGGTGTTTAGGACACTTTGGAAGTTCCAGAGTTTAGTTGTGATTACTCTCGAGACGCCGCAGAGAAAATGGGCCTCATCTCGACTGGAGCAGAGAACCTCCTGGATTTTCTCGAGTTGCGGCAGGTACTCTCGACATATGACGTGACCTCAGGGACAGTGTAGCAGATGTGTCACGCTTCCCTTTCGCGGGGATCAAGGGATCTCTGGCTTTCCCTACGAGGCTTTCTCACAGGGCTGTCCCACATGCCACCATGGTGTGAGTGGATCCTCGGCGTGAAAGTCGAGGCAGTGCTGGGAAAACGGGTTCCTCTGAAATGGACTGAGACATCTGGGGGACTCTTGAAATGGTGGCACGACCTGGAGTTCCTCTCGCCTTTCCTATTAAGATCCCTTGCTTCTTGAGATGCCATGGGAACGCCGAAAAATCTTTCCTGACTAAGCAGGATAGGATTCTTCATCTCGGAAACGGGGTTCCTCTGAATGTGGGCGTGACCCTCGTGCTTCCTCTCGTGTGGAGACGGGTATGTCGGGGAACTTCTTGAGTTGCAGCAAGGACCCTTTTGAATTTCCAGAGGTTAGGTGTGATGAGCCTCCAGACACCTCAGAGGAAATGGGCCTCATCCCGCCTGGAGGGGAGAACCTCCTGGATTTTAACCCCAGTTGCGGCAGGTTCTCTCGAGTTATGACGGGTCCTCAGGGACCCGCTCTGGTGGCCTCAGGAAAGGCCAGTCCCCATGCGAGTTACCAGGGGGCCTCTAGGGATTCCTCTCCCATCGATGCCGGTGCCTAAGACCTTGTGTGGAGTCGGGGCCAGACCCTGAGGATGCCTCTCCAGTGCTGACATGAATCTTTCCGTACTTCTGGAGTCTCACCAGGGGAGTCAGTCTTCATCTCGTGTGGGGGCATGCACCTGCCATTTCCTCACGACCTGCAGCAGCAGTGTCACGCTTGCCGACGTGTGGATCAAGGGATCTGTCGCTTTCCATTGAGGCTTTCCACGAGGCTTTCCAACAGGGCTGTCCCACGTGCCACGGTGGTGTGAGTCGATCCTCGGCGTGAACGTCGAGGCAGTGCAGGGAAAACAGTTTTCTTCTGGAATGGACTTAGACATCTGGGGGACTCTTGAATGCTGGCAAGGCCCTGGAGTTCCTCTCGTCTTTCCTGTTGAGAGCGCCTCCTCTTGAGATGCGACGGGAAGGCCGGGAATTCTTTCCCGACGACGAAGGGAAAGGATCCCTCTTCTTGAGCTACGAGGCGGAAACGGGGGCTCCGCTGGATATGGGCGGGAACCTCGTCCTTCCTCTCGAGTGGATATGGGTATGTCGGAGAACTTCTTGACTTGCAGCAAAGGGTGTGAAGGACCCTTTGGAAGTTCCAGAGGTTAGGTGTGATTAGCCTTGAGACGCCTCAGCGGAAATCGGCCTCATCTCGCCTGGAGGGGAGAACCTCCTGGATTTTCTCGAGTTGTCGGCAGGTGCCTCTCGAGTTACGACGGAGACCTCAGGGACCCGCTCTGGTGACCTCAGGAAAGGCCAGTCCCATGCGAGGTGCTAGGGGGCCTCTCAGGATTCCTCTCCCGTCGATGCTGGGGCCTAAGACCTTGTGTGGAGTCGGGACCGGAACCTGAGGATTCCTCTCCAGTGCTGACATGGATCTTGGCGTACTTCTGGAGTCTCCCAAGCTTGCGTCAGTCCTCGGCTCGAGTGGGGTCATGCACGTGCGCTTTCCTCCCGAGCGGTAGCAGCAGTGTCACGCTTCCCTTCTCGTGGATCAAGGAATCTGTGGCTTTCCCTGGAGTCTTTCCCATGAGGCTTTCCCACAGGGCTATTCACTTGCCACCATGGTGTGAGTCGATCCTCGGCGTGAAAGTCGAACCAGTGCAGGAAAACAGGAACCTCCTTCCCCACAGTAGGGGATACACTGTCCCCTTGGGCGGTATCTCCAGGGCACTCGCGCTGGGGGGTTGCCCGCGGAGGTGCGGGCCTCAGGCTCCACGTGAGAAAAGCCCCAAATGGCATTAGCTGCCAGTCCAGACGCTGTCCCCTCAGGTCTCTGGCCGGAGCCTTAGGCTCCAGGCAACTCAAAGCCCTCGGCGGTGGCACTCTGGGACTGCTGTAGGGAAAGGATGCCAAGAGCCCACGGAGGAGTTGGGAGGGGGGCATGGGGGAAACGGGGCGAGGACAGCGAGGATCTAGGTGGAGGCGCTGGAGAGAGCGTCTGGTGTCCCGGAATGCCTCGGAGGAGCCAGCGGGGGACAGTCGAGACCAGGGACCTGTGGAATGTGAAAAGGCGGGAAAATCTCAGAGCAAGGCAGGCTGGGAAAGGGGGCGTTGGTGGCCAATTCAAAGGGACCTAGGGGCGTTTCCTGGGCGGTGAGTTCCCTTGGCACTGCTGAGGGCCCTGATTGATCCACTCGGGGTTGAACCCATCCCCCGCTGCGAGGAGGGCCACAAACCAAAGCCCCCGAACTGCCCGCCCACCCCAACGGGGATCTTGGCGGTCCAGGGCACAGCCGTGCCCGGGAAAAGCCCACTCGCTCCCACGGGACTCCCGTCCAGGGTCTCTGCTTGGAAAGAGGCCAGGGG
>NW_017194457.1:0-9335 GCF_001704415.2 Capra hircus
GACTCTGGGAATGGGGCACGACCCTGGAGTTCCTCTCGCCTTTCCTGTGGAGAGCGCCTCCTCTTGAGATGCGACGGGAACGCCGGGAATTCTTTCCCGACCACGCAGGGAAAGGATCCCTCTCTCGAGCTAGGAGGCGGAAACAGGGCTCCTCTGGATGTGGGCGGGACTCTCGTGCTTCCTCTCGAGTGGAGTGGCGTATGTCGGGGAACTTCTTGAGTTGCAGCAAGGGTGTGAAGGACCCTTTGGAAGTTCCAGAGTTTAGGTGTGATTAGCCTAGAGACGCCTCAGCGGAAATGGGCCTCATCTCGCCAGGAGGGGAGAACCTCCTGGATTTTCTCGAGTTGCGGCAGGGTGCTCTCGACTTACGACGGGGACCTCAGGGACCCGCTCTGGTGGCCTCAGGAAAGGCCAGTCCCCTTGCAAGTTGCTCGGGGCCTCTCGGGTGCCTCTCGGGTTTCCTCTCCCGTCAATGCTGGGGCCAAAAACCTTGTGTGGAGTCAGTGCCGGAACCTGAGGATTCCTCTCCAGTGCTGACATGGATCTTGGGGTACTTCTGTAGTCTCCCCAGGGAATCAGTCTTCGTCTCGAGTGGGGCATGCACGTGGGCTTTCCTCCGAGCTGTAGCAGCAGTGTCACGCTTCCCTTCGCGTGAACCAAGGGATAAGGGGCTTTCCCTCGAGGCTTTCCCACGAGGCTTTCCCACGAGGCTTTCTGCCGGGGTCCAGCCCGGTGGATCCAGGGAATTCGAAGGTGGACGGCGTTGGCGTGGAAAGACTTGTTTGTTTATTAATGTAAGATTAGATTAAGAAACTATAGTGTAATAAGAAGATTAAGTGGACGAAGAGGGCTGAATAGCTTGGTTTACGCGGAAGGCCAATAAAATTCCAGACAAGGAATTTGCACCATCTACGTTGGGCCACCGGCGCCCGCTTGAATATCTAAGGGTGCCTCGCCTTAAGCTCCCTTTGGTGCGGGTCTTAACAGCCGGGGCAAGTAAGTAGACCTGGCGAGCCTCCGCGCCCCAGATGGAGATTCAGCCTGAAGTTAAAGTAAAGAGCAGAGAGAGGGAAGGGGAGAGAAGAGGAGAGAGAGAGACATGGGGGAGCCAGAGTCCCAAGAAACCAGGCCGAGAGACTAGTTCGAGAAACTGATCCGATCCTTTATTGTTCAGAAGGCCTTTTATACTTTTGATAAAACATGGAGATCAACGGGTAACACAGAATTATGTAGCGTTCGCAGCCCAGACTCTTTCTATACATCATTTTGTATACAAAAGGTCTCAGGTGATTTACATTATCTTCTGGCCAAGAAGCTTGTTAACACTTTTTAGCTCTCTTCCTTAATGAATGTTGATTTTGTTTCCCCTGAAGTGTTTTTCTTTAATTTGCATCTCCTTAAAGCATTAAAGTTACATCTCTATAGAACAAAGGTGCAGTGGGATATAACAAAGAAGGTACTTAACTCAAAGATCTAATGTTGCTAATACCAGGTCTACTACTTGTTTTTCTATATACCAACTATATCTAAAAATAAAGGATATGAAAATTTGGCAGCAAGCATTGACTCAACAAATGAAACTTTTAATCAGTCCTATTCTAAAGATTTTGACTCTTCGGAAGCCCCTACATTCCTAGGATATTTTAAGCTTCCTGTGCCTCCTGCGGTCAGGAGGCCTCAAACAATCACACTCGCAGAGTCCTGCAGGCAGGCTAGAAAGCCATCGGAGGGGTTTTTAGATTGAAACACTCTTTCAAATGCAGAAGACTGAAACCCTGAATTGACTTTTTCCAGAAAATGTCAGAAGAGTGGAAAAGCAGAGCACAAAAGCCGGCAGATTTTTGTTGGGGTACATGCTTAGGAATTTCCAGAGGGGTCCCTGAAGTCTGAGCACGCCTTGCGTATGTCAGCTTCCTTCCTCATGACCTTGTCACGGGCGGGATTCCTCACTCTGGCTCCCGGCATCTCACCCTTTTTAATTTTAAATAATTGATTATTTATGTTTAAAATCAGGTGCAGTTCGGTCTCGAGATTCCGAATGCTCTGCCGAAGAATCTAGACAATATAGGGAAGTATGATTATGAGGAGCAAGATTATAGACAGTAGACAGAACAGTCTTCAGAAATGAAGTTAGAGAAAGTGTGGGAAAAGTCATTGGCTTCTCCTGCGGTGGTAAAATCTAATCGGGAGTGTTCCAAGGTCTGAATCTGATTATGAAGTTTCCCTAAGTCTAAACTAATATCTGAGCTGTTCCAAAATACCTAAACCTTGATTTTTTAACATATTGGGCATTTACACTTGTTGAGTCAATGATTGCTGTTGTAGTAACAATAACAGTTGTTGTAACACAGCAAGAACATAATTATCATATCAATAAGTTGTTACAGTTATAGGACATCTTTAAAACCACAGAAGAGCAGACATTACTTTGAGGAGTTAAACAAGATGAAAACATCCATGGTTCACAAGTCGCTACATTAGGTACATTAAGTTTTCTGGAATCATTGGTGAAAAGAAGAACATAAGGAGAGGATAGACAAGCCAAAATAGAGTAAATAGAGTCATTTTCTGGTTGGAGTTTGTGCTGCAGCAGCTGTTAGTCCTGCCGGGATCTTGATGTTTCTTTTGCCTCTTTTGCCGGTAGGAGCAGCGGCCTTCACCCCGCCCTCTGACACTGGCGCTGTTATGGGGCTGCGAGTGCGGTGCACTGGGTTCCGTCAGTCAGGCTGGCCCCGCCCGCAGCTTTTGGTGCGCGGCTGTTTCCCGCGGTGGTGGTGGCAGAGAAGTTCCCTTTTTCTTTTGTGGCGAATCAGTCTGTCCGGGATCCAAGTTGACGAATCTGCACCCTGTGGAAAAAATATAAACACTTCCTCGACCCGCAGTAAATTTTGGGTCCGGGATCTTTTTGTTATCTGGAGGAGATCTTTTTGCTTTACTAATGGCTTTTTATTTTACTGTTTCAAACGAATCAGCATTTAACTTATTACAAAGAGAACATGTTGTAAAATCTGATGGGGGAAAACTATACTTAATTTCTCTCTTTTTAATTTTTGAATTAACAAAGCACGTGAGGTAAATGATGCAAGATCTGATCACAAGAATTTCCTATAGCAATCTGCCAATCATCAAACATTTGAAAAGCATCAAGTTGTTCTCTGTTATATGGAAGTGCAATTTTTGATGGTTCTTTATTAAACAATTTAATAAATCAGTATATTTGAATTAATCTTTTTAATTAATATGTCAGTAATTTTTCCTTAGGCAGAGGCCACTGTTCCACCCACACCGGATCTTGAAATTTTCATGTAATGGGGTAGGCAGCAAAAACAATGGCCTTCATTATAAATTTGGATATCCCAATCCAGTATATAGCTTGCAAGGAGTTGGGCAAATTAGCTCAATTATTCTTGTCTGTTGTTTTACCCAATCCTTTTGATGGATCATAGCCGATCTGCAGCATCTGAGAGGTCACTTTATCATCAGGGCTAAAAAGTAACACTCCCATTTGAGATAGGCATGTCCCTCCCCCACAGGGTAAGGGGGGAGTGAAGGGACTACATACGGTTGGAAAGTTCCACGGCGTGTCCTCAAATTGCCAATCTAAAATTTTTGCACTTTTGGCTAACTGTGGGGGCTCTTCCTATCCCCACCAAGTTATTTTCAGTAGATATGTGTGGGCCAGGAGGTGGGCCAGGAGCTAGGCCAGTCTTTTCCTGAAATGCAAGAAACGTCTGCTCCTGTGTCTAATAACCCCACAATAGACTTGCCATTAATCAGAATAGTTTTCATAGGCCGTTTCTGAGTAATTTTTGTTATCCAAAAAACCATATCACTAGACCCAAATATAAGAAGCAAGAAAAGAGGTGTTACACAATATCTTTATAAGCTTTTCTAATGATCTTTTTATAACCCAAATCTGGTCTATAGCCTTTTAGATGACAAGTAACCATTTAATCTTAGCTTGAAAACTTCCAGCAACGGGGAGCTCACTATTCACCAAGGTTTTAAACCTCTCTCTCACCTCTTACTCTATAGCATTTTTATCCTGCATACCACTTTTTCTAACTCCTTTTCAGTAGTATATGTTGGCCAGGAGCTGCGCTAGTCTCTCAGCAATGTAAGAAACGTCTTGTCTATTGTCTAACAGCCATGACATTTTATATCTTTGAATTAAAAAATCTTTTAAAGGCCTAGAAGCTGCAATTTTTTGCCACCCAAAAAGCTAGATCTAGATCCTCTGGGGCTTTTTTTGTCTGGTTTTTCTGTTTGGTAATAAGGTAAAAGCAAAAGCTGTGCTATTATTTTTTTTTTTAATTTTTATTAATTGCACAGTTTTAGCAGGTGGCGAGATCAAAACTTCAGTTTTTTTCAGTATAATCAGAATTTACTACACAAGACACTACCGAAATTTCTTGAAAAGAAAGCAAGCTATGCCCCAGTACAAGTCTTACCAATGTCCTCAGGCAGGGGACTAGCCACTCTCATTGGAATCTGAGTCACTGGCACATCAGGGGTTAATATTATTGAAGTGGTGGAACTGAGGTCTAGGCCTGAGCTACCTGGGGTTGTTTGGTACGGGTTGTTGTGTCTGTTTAGCAGGACATTTTGGCAAAACATGTTCTATTTGGCCTCAAGAGAAACATTTTGCATTTGTAAAGTCCTTTTTATTACGAATATTTTTTTTCTGTTTTTCTTTCCTTTTTCTTTTTTTTTTGTTGGGTGAGGCCCCTCCTTGAGGGATTTTATGCAAGGAGCAAGCTCTGTTTTAAAAGCTCTTTTGCTCAAAAATATTGTCACTATCGTTTTCAAACTTAAGCAATGTTCTGGAGGCTTTGGATATAAAGTGGGGAGTTCTTAAGCCCTGGGGAGGCGCAAGCAGAGGTTGCAGTGGTCGCCTTAAATAAGATAACTTTTTTAAAGGTTTGGTTTGTGTAGAGGGGAGGGGGCTCTCCAGGGCGCTCGGCCCGCTGCGTCCTGTAAGCACCCTCCTTCCTCGGGAGGAAGAGGAGTCTCTCTCCTTTTGTTTGCCAATGGCAGAAAATACGATCTGCAATAGAAGGTGGAGACCCACTACCATTTACCGCTATAGCCTCTCCCATAGGCTATCTAACAGCCTCATGACAGGGGTCCAGAACATTTGTAATCATATTTTACAGAGCAAAGCATTTACAGGCCCATGCAAAGTATAGTAAGTTTTTAGCTGTTTTCCTACTCTCTCCCAGGTGTCTAAGTTAAACAGTGCCTTCTTCTGGAAACCAGGGACACTGTTCTTGTACAAAAGGAAAAAAATGAATGAATATTGGAAATTTTTAACTTTAATTCCTCGTTTAGTTAGTAACTGCAGGATTACTCCTATAAAAAGCTGTCTTTCTTTTGATTCACTGTTACCCATGTCAGAAAATTAAGTTCTTATAGAAAAGTCTACCTCAACAAAAGGTTTTACCTCTGGCGAGGGGGGTTTTGTTTTTTAACCCTAGGATAGCAGGTTTCTTTTCAACCTCTAGAGCACCAGGTTTCTCTTAAACCCTTGAACACTTCCCACTCTTTCCTCACCCTGTCTATCCTACAGGGGGGTCCGCGGCACCCTGAGTGGGGTCCTAGCCGTCCCGAACACTCAACACTGGGGGAGTACCCGAAAGTACTCCGGGGGGAGTGATTAAGTCACTCCGGGGGGAGCAACAGAGAGTGCTCCGGGGGGAGCAACGGAGAGGGCTCCGGGGGAGCAGCCGAGAGTGCTCCGGGGGGAGCTTTTGCTCCGAGGAACCTACCTTCGAATAGCCTGTTCCGGGCGCCACTTGCCGGGGTCCTGGCCCGGTGGATCCAGGGAATTCGAAGGGTGGACGGCGTTGGCGTGGAAAGACTTGTTTGTTTATTAATGTAAGATTAGATTAAGAAACTATAGTGTAATAAGAAGATTAAGTGGATGAAGAGGGCTGAATAGCTTGGTTTACGCGGAAGGCCAATAAAATTCCAGGACAAGGAATCTGCACCATCTACGCTGGGCCACCGGCGCCCGCTTGAATATCTAAGGGTGCTTCGCCTTAAGCTCCCTTTTGGTGCGGGTCTTAACAGCCGGGGCAAGTAAGTAGACCTGGCGAGCCTCTGCGCCCCAGATGGAGATTCAGCCTGAAGTTAAAGTAAAGAGCAGAGAGAGGGAAGGGGAGAGAAGAGGAGAGAGAGAGACATGGGGGAGCCAGAGTCCCAAGAAACCAGGGCCGAGAGACTAGTTCGAGAAACTGGTCCGATCCTTTATTGTTCAGAAGGCCTTTTATACTTTTGATAAAACATGGAGATCAACGGGTAACACAGAATTATGTAGCGTTCGGCAGCCCAGACTCTTTCTATACATCATTTTGTATACAAAAGGTCTCAGGTGATTTACATTATCTTCTGGCCAAGAAGCTTGTTAACACTTTTTAGCTCTCTTCCTTAATGAATGTTGATTTTTGTTTCCCCCGAAGTGTTTTTCTTTAATTTGCATCTCCTTAAAGCATTAAAGTTACATCTCTATAGAACAAAGGTGCAGTGGGATATAACAAAGAAGGTACTTAACTCAAAGATCTAATGTTGCTAATACCAGGTCTACTACTTGTTTTTCTATATACCAACTATATCTAAAAATAAAGGATATGAAAATTTTGGCAGCAAGCATTGACTCAACAAATGAAACCTTTTAATCCAGTCCTATTCTAAAGATTTTGACTCTTCGGAAAGCCCCTACATTCCTAGGATGTTTAAGCTTCCTGTGCCTCCTGCCAGTCAGGAGGCCTCAAACAATCACACTCGCAGAGTCCTGCAGGCAGGCTTAGAAAGCCATCGGAGGGTTTTTAGATTGAAACACTCCTTTCAAATGCAGAAGACTGAAACCCTGAATTGACTTTTTCCCAGAAAATGTCAGAAGAGTGGAAAAGCAGAGCACAAAAGCCGGCCAGATTTTTGTTGCTTGGGGTACATGCTTAGGAATTTCCAGGAGCGGGTCCCAGAAGTCTGAGCACGCCTTGCGAATGTCAGCTTCCTTCCTCATGACCTTGTCACGGGCGGGATTCCTCACACTGGCTCCCGGCAGCTTTCCCACAGGGCTGTCCCACGTGCCACCGTGGTGTGAGTCGATACTCGGCTTGAAAGTCGAGGCAGTGCAGGGAAAAACAGGTTTCCCTGGAATGGACTGAGACATCTGGGGGACTCTGGGAATGTGGCACGACCCTGGAGTTCCTCTCGCCTTTCCTGTGGAGAGCACCTCCACTTGAGATGCGACGGGAAAGCCGGGAATTCTTTCCCGACCACGCAGGGAAAGGATCCCTCCTCTGGAGCTAGGAGGCGGAAATGGGGCTCCTCTGGATGTGGGCGGGACTCCCCGTGCTTCCTCTCGAGTGGAGTCAGGTATATCGGGAACTTCTTGAGTTGCAGCAAGGGTGTGAAGGACCCTTTGGAAGTTCCAGAGGTTAGGTGTGATTAGCCTCGAGACGCCTCAGTGGAAATGGGCCTCATCTCGCCTGGAGGGCAGAACCTACTGGATTTTCTCAAGTTGCGGCAGGTGCTCTCGACTTACGATGGGAACCTCAGGGACCCGCTGTGGTGGCGTCAGGAAAGGCCAGTCCCCATGCGAGTTGCTCAGGGGCCTCTCGGGATACCTCTTCCGGCGATGCTGGGGCCTAGGACCTTGTGTGGAGTCAGTGCCGGAACCTGAGGATTCCTCTCCAGTGCTGACATGGATCTTGGGGTACTTCTGGAGTCTTCCCCAGGGGAGTCCAGTCCTCGTCTCAAGTGGGGGAATGCACGTGCACTTTCCTTCCGAGCTGTAGCAGCAGTGTCGCACTTCCCTTCGCGTGGATCAAGGGATCTGTGGCTTTCCCTCGAGGCTTTCCCACAAGGCTTTCCCACGAGGCTTTCCCACAGGGCCTGTCCCACGTGCCACCGTGGTGTGAGTCTATCCTTGGCAGGAAAGTCGAGGCAGTGCAGGGAAAACAGGTTTCCCTGGAATGGACTGAGACATCTGGGGGACTCTGTGAATGGTGGCACCACCCTGGAGTTCCTCTCGCCTTTCCTGTGGAGAGCGACTCCTCTTGAGAAGCGACGGGAACGCTGGGTATTCTTTCCCGACCACGAAAGGAAATGATCCCTCCTCTCGAGCTAGGAGGCGGAAACGGGGTTCCTCTGGATGTGAGCGGGACTCTCGTGCTTCCTCTCAAGTGGAGACGGGTATGTCGGGGAACTTCTTGAGTTGCAGCAAGGGTGTGAATCACCCTTTGGAAGTTACAGAGGTTTGGTGTGATTAGCCTCGAGACACTCAGCAGAAATGGGCCTCATCTCGCCTCAGGGGAAATCCACCTGGATTTTCTCTTGTTGCGGCAGGTGCTCTCGACTTCCGATGGGGACCTCAGCGACCCGCTCTGGTGGCCTCAGGAAAGGCCAGATCCCAGGCGAGGTGTTCGGGGCCTCTCGGGACTCCTCTCCCGTCGAGGCCGGGGCCTAAGATCTTGTGTGGAGTCGGTGCCGGAACCTGAGGATTCCTCTCCATTGCTGACATGGATCTTGGGCTACTTCTCGAGTCTCCCCAGGGGAGTCTTTCGTCGTCTCGAGTGGGGGCATGCACGTGAGCTTTCCTCCCGAGCTGAAGCAGCAGATTCACGCTTCCCTTCCCGTGGATCAAGGATCTGTGGCTATCCCTCGAGGCTTTTCCCACGAGGCTTCCCACAGGTTTGTACCACGTGCCACCGTAGTGTGAGTCGTTCCTCGGCATGAAAGTCGAGGCAGTGCAGGGAAAACAGGTTTCCCTGGAATGGACTGAGACATCTGGGGGTCTCTGGGAATGGTGGCACGACCCTGGAGTTTCTCTCGCCTTTCCTGTGGAGAGCGCCTCCTCTTGAGTTGCGACGGAAACTCCGAGAATTTTTACCGAACACGCAGGGAAAGGATCCCTTCTCTCAAGCTAGGAGGGGTAAATGGGGCTCCTCTGGATGAGGGCGGGACACTCGTAGTTCCTCTCGAGTGGAGACGGATATGTTGGGGAACTTCTTGAGATGCAGCAAGGGTGTGAAGGACCCTTTGGAAGTTCCAGACGTTAGGTGTGATTAGCCTAGAGACGCCTCAGCGGAAATGGCCTCATCTCACCTGGAGGGGAAAACCTCCTGGATTTTTCTCGAGTTGCGGCAGGTGCTCTCGACCTAGGACGGGACGTCAAGTACGCGCTCTGGTGGCCTCAGGAAAGGCCAGTCCCCTTGCGAGTTGCTCGGATCACTCGGATTCCTCTCTCGTCGATGCTGGGGCCTAAGACCTTGTGTGGAGTCGGTGCCGGAACCTGAGGATTCCACTCCAGTGCTGACATGGATCTTGGG
>NW_017194458.1:0-20736 GCF_001704415.2 Capra hircus
GTGAGAAGACGTAGGTTCCCTTAGCACTCTCCTCCCACGCCCAGCAGAGACATCGTGCAGGTGTGGGGCCTTATCCCTGCGTGTCTCGGTTCCCGCCACAGCCTCACTCAAGGGGAAGCAGCCCCTGAGGCAAGACCTGCTGGAGGAGCCCTGCGCGCCCGCCTGATAGGCGAGAGCACAGCCAGCAAGCGAGCCTCCTCGGGAGAAGAGGAGGCAGCCGAGCCCAGTCAAGAGGAAAGCCCTGCTTGCACGGAGCTAAGTGCGCCTCCAGTACGGCAGAGCTCTAGCTCTGCTCAGAGCCCGATCTGGCAGAGTTTCTGGCGCGAGGCTGCTCTGCCGGGGGCTCGCCTTGCCCAGACTTGCCTTGCTTTTAGGCTCCCTCCCAGGAAGGAGCTGTCTGAGCGAGCCTGGGAGACGCCACTGGTGCCTTCCTTGCCTCAGCTCCAATCCTGCCTTGCCTTTGCACATAGGTGCCAGGCGTTTGGGGAGGGCTTAGGGGGTGGTGGGTTGCACACTGCCAAGGGCTTCAGCAGTGAGAGCTCTGTCAGAGAGGGAAGGAAGGGCAACTGCAGGGCTCCTCCAGCGGTTTCTGGCCGCCTTCAGCGCCGCACCGAGAGCACCAGGCTCCAGGGCCCCTGGCTGGGTTTTCAGCCCCGCACACACGGAGGCTGATTCCTTGGGTGCCCAGAAAGTGTATGACAGACGTAGGTTCCCTAGCACTCTCCTCCCCAGCAGAGACATGTGCAGGGTGGTTGGGGCCTGATCCTGCGTGTCTGGGTTCCTGCCCACAGCCCCAACTCAGGGGAAGCAGCCCCTGAGGCAAGACCTGCTGGAGGAGCCCTGCGCCCCGCCTGATAGGCGAGTGCACAGCCCAGCAGGGAAGCGAGCCTCCTCGGGGGAAGAGGAGGCAGCCCAGCCCCGTCAAGTTGAAAGCCCTGCTTGCACGGAGCTAAGTGCGCCTCCAGTACGGCAGAGCTCTAGCTCTGCTCAGAGCCCCGATCTGGCAGAGTTCCTGGCGCGAGGCTGCTCTGGCCGGGGGCTAGCCTTGCCCAGACTTGCCTTGCTTTTAAGGCTGCCTCTCCCAGGAAGGAGCAGGCAGCAGGAGCCTGGGAGTCGCCACTGGCGCCTTTCTTGCCTCAGCTCCAATCCTGCCTTGCCTTTGCACTTAGGTCCCAGTCCTCCTTAAGGAGAGCTTAGGGGCTGGTGGGTTGCACACTGCCAAGGGCTCCAGCAGTGAGAATCTGTCAGAGGGAAGGAAGGGCAACTGCAGGGCTCCTCCAGCGGTTGCTTGGCCGCCCAGATTCAGCGCCACACGGAGAGCACCAGGCTCCCAGGCCCCTGGCTGGGGTTTTCAGCCCCGCACACACGGAGGCTGATTCCTTGGGTGCCCAGAAAGTGTATGACAGACGTAGGTTCCCTAGCACTCTCCTCCCCAGCAGAGACATTGCAGGTGTTTGGGGCCTGATCCTGCGTGTCTGGGTTCCTGCCCACAGCCCCAACTCAGGGGAAGCAGCCCCTGAGGCAAGACCTGCTGGAGGAGCCCTGCGCCCCCGCCTGATAGGCGAGTGCACAGCCAGCAGGGAAGCGAGCCTCCTCGGGGAAGAGGAGGCAGCAAGTCCCCGTCAAGCTGAAATCCCTGCTTACACGAAGCTAAGTGCGACTCCAGTACGGCAGATCTCTAGCTCTGTTCAGAGGCCCCGATCTGGCAGAGTTCCTGGCACCAAGATGCTCTGCCATAGGCGAGCCTTGCGCAGACTTGCCTTGCTTTAAGGCTCCCTCCCCAGGAAGGAGCAGGCTGTGTGAGGCTCGGAAACGCCACTGGCGCCTTCCTGGCTTCAGCTCTACCCCTGCCTTGCCTTTGCACTTAGGTCCCAAGCGTCCTTGAGGAGGGCTTAGGGGCTGGTGGGTTGCACACTGCCAAGGGCTCCAGCAGTGAAAGCTCTGTCAGAGGGAAGCGAAGGGCAACAGCAGGGCTCCTTCAGCGGTTCCTTGGCCGCCCAGACAAAGCTCCGCACGGAGAGCACCAGGTTCCAAGGGCCCCTGGCTGGGTTTTGCATCCCCACACTCCCAGAGGCTGACTCCGTGGGTGCCTAGAAAGTGTGTGAGAGACGTAGGTTCCCTAGCACTCTCCTCCCCAGCAGAGACATGTGCAGGTGGTTGGGGCCTTATCCTGCGTGTCTGGGTTCCCGCCCACAGCCCAACTCAGGGGAAGCAGCCCCTGAGGCAAGACCTGCTGGAGGAGCCCTGCGCGCCCGCCTGATAGGCGAGAGCACAGCCAGCAGTGTAGCGAGCCTCCTCGGGAGAAGAGGAGGCAGCCGAGCCCAGTCAAGAGGAAAGCCCTGCTTGCACGGAGCTAAGTGCGCCTCCAGTACGGCAGAGCTCTAGCTCTGCTCAGAGCCCCGATCTGGCAGAGTTTCTGGCGCGAGGCTGCTCGGCCGGGGGCTCGCCTTGCCCAGACTTGCCTTGCTTTTAGGCTGCCCTCCCCAGGAAGGAGCTGTCTGAGCGAGCCTGGGAGACGCCACTGGTGCCTTCCTTGCCTCAGCTCCAATCCTGCCTTGCCTTTGCACATAGGTGCCAGGCGTCGTTGGGGAGGGCTTAGGGGTGGTGGGTTGCACACTGCCAAGGGCTTCAGCAGTGAGAGCTCTGTCAGAGGGAAGGGAAGGGCAACTGCAGGGCTCCTCCAGCGGTTTCTAGGCCGCCTAGAATCAGCGCCGCACCGAGAGCACCAGGCTCCCAGGGCCCCTGGCTGGGGTTTTCAGCCCCGCACACACGGAGGCTGATTCCTTGGGTGCCCAGAAAGTGTATGACAGACGTAGGTTCCCTAGCACTCTCCTCCCCAGCAGAGACATGTGCAGGTGTTTGGGGCCTGATCCTGCGTGTCTGGGTTCCTGCCCACAGCCCCAACTCAGGGGAAGCAGCCCCTGAGGCAAGACCTGCTGGAGGAGCCCTGCGCCCCCGCCTGATAGGCGAGTGCACAGCCAGCAGGGAAGCGAGCCTCCTCGGGGGAAGAGGAGGCAGCCAGCCCCGTCAAGCTGAAAGCCCTGCTTGCACGGAGCTAAGTGCGCCTCCAGTACGGCAGAGCTCTAGCTCTGCTCAGAGCCCCGATCTGGCAGAGTTCCTGGCGCCAGAGCTGCTCTGCCATAGGGCTAGCCTTGCCCAGACTTGCCTTGCTTTTAGGCTGCCTCTCCCAGGAAGGAGCAGGCTGTCGGAGGCCTGGGAGACGCCACTGGCGCCTTCCTTGCCTCAGCTCCAATCCTGCCTTGCCTTTGCACTTAGGTCCCAGCGTCCTTGAGGAGGGCTTAGGGGCTGGTGGGTTGCACACTGCCAAGGGCTCCAGCAGTGAAAGCTCTGTCAGAGGGAAGGGAAGGGCAACTGCAGGGCTCCTCCAGCGGTTCCTTGGCCGCCCAGATCAGCGCCACACGGAGAGCACCAGGCTCCCAGGGCCCCTGGCTGGGTTTTCATGCCCGCACACCACGGAGGCTGATTCCGTGGGTGCCCAGAAAGTGTATGACAGACGTAGGTTCCCTAGCACTCTCCTCCCCAGCAGAGACATGTGCAGGTGTTTGGGGCCTGATCCTGCGTGTCTGGGTTCCCGCCCACAGCCCAAACTCAGGGGAAGCAGCCCCTGAGGCAAGACCTGCTGGAGGAGCCCTGCGCCCCCGCCTGATAGGCGAGTGCACAGCCAGCAGGGAAGCGAGCCTCCTCGGGGGAAGAGGAGGCAGCCCAGCCCCGTCAAGTTGAAAGCCCTGCTTGCACGGAGCTAAGTGTGCCTCCAGTACAGCAGATCTCTAGCTCTGTTCAGAGGCCCGATCTAGCAGAGTTCATGTCGCCAAGATGCTCTGCCATAGGCGAGCCTTGCGCAGACTTGCCTTGCTTTTAGGCTCCCTCCCCAGGAAGGAGCAGGCTGTGTGAGGCTGGGAAACGCCACTGGCGCCTTCCTGGCTTCAGCTCTACCCCTGCCTTGCCTTTGCACTTAGTTCCCAGCGTCCTTGAGGAGGGCTTAGGGGCTGGTGGGTTGCACACTGCCAAGGGCTCCAGCAGTGAAAGCTCTGTCAGAGGGAAGCGAAGGGCAACAGCAGGGCTCCTTCAGCGGTTGCTTGGCCGCCCAGACTAAGCGCCGCACGGAGAGCACCAGGTTCCAAGGGCCCCTGGCTGGGTTTTGCATCCCCACACTCCCAGAGGCTGACTCCGTGTGTGCCTAGAAAGTGTGTGAGAGACGTATGTTCCCTAGCACTCTCCTCCCCAGCAGAGACATGTGTTTGGGAGGGCTTAGGGATCGCTGAGTTCCACACTTCCAAGGGCTCCAGCACTGAGAGCTCTGTCGACGGGAAGGGAAGGGCAACTGCAGAGCTCCTTCAGCTGTTGCTTGGCTGTCCAGACTCAGCGCCACATTGAGAGCACCATGCACCCAGGGCCCCTGGGTGGTGTCTGCAGCCAGCAGGCTGGCGACTCACTTGTGGTCTCCCATCATTTGCCTGAAATACATAGGTTCCCTAATGCTCTTCTCCCCAGCAGAGCTGTGTGCAGGTTGTTGGGGCCTGCCCCTGCGTGTCTGGGTTCCCGCCCACAACCCCAGCTCAGGGGAAGTAACCCCTGAGCCAAGACCTGCAGGAGGCGAGGTATGGCTCCGCCTGGAAGCCGAGTGCACAGGACAAGTGGAAGGGAGCCTCCTCCGGGGAAGAGGAGGCAGCCCAGTCGCCTGCTGCTGCAAGCCTTGCTGGGGTGGAGCCGAGTGCGCCTCCAGTATCGCAGAGCTCCAGCTCCGCTGAGAGCCCTGATCTGGCAGAGTTCCTTGCGCGAGGCTGCTCTGCCTGGGGCGAGCCTTGCCCAGACTTGCCTGGCTTCTAGACTTCCTGCCCAGGAAGGAGCAGTCTGCACGAGGTTGGGAGACGCCACTGGCACCTTCCTGGCCTCAGCTCTGCTCCTGCCTTGCCTTTGCACCTAGGCCCCAGGCGTTCTTGTGGTGGCTTAGGGGCCGGTGGCTTCCACACTGCCAAGGGCTCCAACAGTGAGAGCTCTGTTCGAGGGAAATGAAGGGTATATTTGGAATGCAATCGTTTATCAGATGTGAGACCCACACCTTCACCCTGAACCCTCACCCCGAGCCCTTACCCTCGCCCTCACCCACACCCTCACCCTGAACCCTTACCCTCACCCTCACCTTGAAGCCTTACCCTCACCCTCACCCCTAACCCTAACCCTCACGCCTCACCCCTCACCCTAACAAGTTGGGGGGCTGTTCTGCACACTGTAACCTTAACCCTTCCCTCACCCGACACCCTATCCACATCCTAACCCTAACCCACTTCATAGTCACGCCCTCAACCCTATACTTACCCTTGAAGTACGTACCTGCATCATCTTCGTTTTGGACACTTCCCATGCATAACAAAAGACAAGGTTGGAATGTTTCAAACATCGATCCAAGACCCATTATCCACATAAAAGGGATATAAATACTCTGATCACATCATTTAAATCTCTTGCATCACCAAAATACCTCTCCACCACGTATCCAATCGCCATTGATGGATCACATCTATCTCATACATTTTATAACTTAGCAATCAGATACGCACCCGTAATCTGGGTAATTATATACACAGGATATATTGATACCATAAATATTTCAACAAATTCCACTTTCTACGATGAGTTCAATCTTCACAAAAGTAGGATGAACGGCACCTGTTTCCACTAGGATCCATAGCATTGCACAAAGTGACAGTGAGCGTGAAAATCTTAATGATGACCACCGGAAAGAAGGTCAGCACGGCTGATATCACAGATTTTTCAGTGTTCCAATACGACTTCTACCCAAATCCATAAAGAAAGACATATGCATAGGAAACTACAAATTGAAAGCAAGTCTATTGAGATAAATATTGGACATCAATTGTATGAATCTTTAAGGCATCACTGCAGACATTCTTCAGACATTCTTCAAATTCATAGAATGACAACAAAGTATGGCTACGTACAATCCATTCGGTTTTATAAACCACTCATGAATAACCTCACAAGCCATTGAAAACCAGATGACACTTTCAAATAGCTTTGATCTACAAACAAGGCTGTAAGACAGAAAGTTAAAATCGAAATACATGAACTAAATCCTCAATAGATATGAAAACATCCCTTGGTAGTGAAGTCGATTCACATTAGTTATTAGGGCTTTCATGCACAGATCCACGGGGCATATACAGAACCATTCCTCCAACAAAACTGAAGAATGACTTTAAAATCGCAAACAAAACATGAGTATATGTGTTCACACACTTCATGGAGCAAGGGTTTCTTCGATCTGAAAACTGGCGTCGATGAAGGACTGTGTGAAGAAGACTTCAAAGTCTATTTGGCAAACACAGCCTACGTTGGCTATATTTAGTCCTCAGATGAATGGAATGTCATGAGTACTGGGCGTTTCAAAGAAGCAGCCTGTGAAGCTCTGGACGCTTATTGGGATGCGTGGTATACCACATTCACACGTTTCAGTAGCATTGGTGCAAAAACGATACACTTCTCAGGGGAAGCTTCTACATGGACTCTTGGGATCAGAGCTCTAACTCATACACACATACTTTTCCTTTGAAAATGATCCTGCATGATAAGCAAACAAAACACTGGATGAACACCTAGACGGTGAGCTCTGTACTAAATGATTTGAAAGCCAGTAGATGGAATGAGCTGATGAGGAAGACTACAAACGAGTCATCTTCTTCAACTTGGTCAAACTGCTCATAGTCATACAAGTGAATGAAAAGTGGAGCCTGTTGTCATTCAATCTGTTGAAAAGAAAGAGAATAATACAACAAATTAGCAAATCTTATTTTCTTCATAAACATTATATTATTTCTGCACAGCTTTCTTACTGGCATGAATAGAATATCTGCAATAATCACTTGTCACAGTGAAATGGATTCACATTCGATATCGATTCACATCTAGAATTGATGCCATAGCTGTTTGATACTATTGCTTGAGTGAATGCAACTTATGTGACTTCACAAACTACAAACACGACTAACATAATAGGTATTAAAAAACCTTGAGTGACATGAGCGTGAAGACTTAGTAGAGTTGCTCTCAAGAATCATGATACTATTCTTCACTCCAGCCATAGGACTGGAATCTGTACATTAACACCCCTGCAAAAGAAACGGGAAGGATAGAATAATAATAAAGGAACTTCATAACTATATTCCTACTGTCAACATTCAACACTATGTTTTCTTTTCAACTGACTTTCATATTTGGTCTACTGTAACCTCTTCTGTGTTCATTTTATGCTAAACTTATTGCCAACAGTAAAATTACCATATGAGCTCTAATGAATTTTTTTACTTGCAAAGCTAGTGATAGAACCAAAGGCCAATATCTACATCAAACAGGAGGAATGGAATGGAAACTGTAAACAATTTGATGGAATAGCATTTCCGTGCTCCTATTCAGTCAAACGGACATTCAAAAGGATGTGATTTTTCTGAAAGTTTATTTCGGAAACTTGGAAGTGGATGACTGCAAACAATAAAACGAATAATATATTGATACATAATACGAATAATATACAGTGGGTCATTCTTTTTCTATTCTGCCACAGCTAACTGACTGGAAGTCAGTTGTCGTAACTACTACTAACAGAAGACCCTCACCGATGAGTGAAGATATATAGGAAAATCCATAATAGATCTAAAAACCGTCAAAGATAAAATGGTCATGAAAAAATACAGTGACAGTTTAGTTGGTATAAGAAACAGGATGATTATGAAAGCAAAGCCAACAATCATGGATAGGCCATGGAAGCCCGTGGCTGTCACGAGTGTTGACTTGTATCCTTCATCTGAGGTTGTTAAAAGTGCGTGGTAAAATCCAGAGGTTTGCAGCAGTGGTAACCTCCTGAGCAGACTGAAATCCAAAGGGTTTCCAGAATATCCTGACGATTTCCATCTACTAGGCTGTGGTGAGCTCAAGCAATACATACTCCAGAGGACAGAAGACAGACGTCTACTGCACTTAGGGAGAAAGGGAATGTTGCTGCTCGGCCTAGTACAAGTGTAGAAGCAACACCTCGGTGATTCGATCTTTAAAGACTCCATACATATGAGAAAGACTGGTATGAATAATCCTTCAGAAGCGCCTTCTCAGACCTCCTCCCATCATAAGCACAAGCATAATGAAAACACTGAGTTTTCATGGGCTCACGCAAAATTAGACTCACTTATGACTTTGCTTTGAGAAGAGTTGAACTACTCATTGTTTAAGAGAAATGACCCTTTCTTCTCTGAAGACTTGTGAATCATTCATAGGGTGTGGTGAATAAACTACTTAAGGATCTAATCCATAAAAATGCGATAGGCTAAGCACAGAGATGTTTTTCTCCCTTTCTCAAAGGATGGAACATTTTGTATTTGCACTGACTTTATGTCTTGACTTCATGTACAATTAGATATTGATTTTTTAGTTGACATACAATAGGACTAAAAATATCGATATAATACTGATAACTCATGTTGGTATGTGTGGTTGTCACATAGGATTCACAGGAGATTTAGATTCACAGTTGTCAACGTAAAGGATGAATGCTATTTAGCTTCTTCGTGACTCTAGACCACGAATGAAGAGTTTTCCTCAACATATTTCACTGAGGGAAATACAAGGATGATAGGCATAATACTATGCTTCGACTCACGGATATCGAAGCATTGTTCACAATACAGATCTGATTTTCGAAATCAGGGTTCTTTCAGTGTCCTTGAACAGCATTTGTTTTTCTGGATACAGAAGAAAAAACTCATGAGTATCAAACTGGTTCCCAGAAAACATGTGTATGAATTGTTATCTTCCTGAACCAGGGATCAAACCCACATCACTTCCACCTCCTGCACTGGTAGGCAGAGTATTTCTTGATCAACTGCGCCACCTGGGAATCGACATACATTTCAAGGACCACTGCCATCAGCTTCTACTGTTCATGACCAAACTAGGAGAAACAACATTGGAAGAAGGACTCATAAGGGTACTCATAGGAAGTACTCATAAGTCAAGGAACCGTTCTACTGGGTCCTCTCGTTATTACTGGGACAAGTCAGTTCCTCCGATGATGATGGGTATAACTGAAAAATTATTACAAATGCATGGGATGCGATGTCTACATGATAAATGTGTTCCTCTTATACTATTGCTTCAGGGATGTCTACTTCCGCATGAACGACTGCACTACAAGGGATGCCTGCTATTCCAGCTCAAGCAACAGATAGTCAAGTGCAGATCATTGTCCTTTGTTGAAAATAATCAGCAGTTTGTCAACATAGGGAACATGCCGGAGGAACCCTTGGGATGGAACTCTAAAAACAGGTTGGGCCCTCTTTTTGCCAGGCCCTGCGATAAAATACAAATCAGAAAAAGAAAAATAGCATCGGTTTTGTCAGGACTTCCTCATCTTTTCTTTCTCGGTAGCAGGAAGCAGACATTGAGGCCAGAGGACTGCAGGATTTCATTGTGAACTAACGTTGGGTGGGGTGGAGGCTCATCACTCTAGTAAGAATGTGGCTCACTAAAACGGAATTTCATTCACTTCATGGACATAGAGTTCTAGAATCCTTCATTAAGGAATTCAAGAAGCTATATTTCCTTACACCTTCACAATCTCTTGGTTTACAAGAATGTCAATTGCTAGTCCAGCACTTATACAATGAGTGTTACAGGTAGTATGAGTGTATAAATGATGACGAGCAATGACAGGAAGTTTATTTATTCTCTGTTTGAATTCTTGATTTTTTATATAATTTTTTATAATATCCTTACAGATGTAAATATTTTAGTGACATGTATAAATACACGTTGAGTAGTGCTATGATAACTCATAGTGTTGCCACAATAAATATCATGGTTATTATGTGCTTTTCATATATTCCTTTGGAGATTCTCTTGCATTATACATCATCATAAGATATTTAATAGTTTCCTAAACTGTACAGTAGGTCCTTGTGGCTTCTTTTATATATGGTAATGTATTTGTTAATAATTCAAACAAAAACTGGTACACAAATATTCATAGTGACATTCACAATAGCTCAAAGGTAGAACTCATTCAAGTGTCCGTTGGTGGGAGACTGAATATGCAACGCAAGGTATATTCAGAAGCTTGAACGGTATTCCACCATACAAAAAAGTACATTAAATGGTGCTGCCACTCTGCAAGACATTACACAAATGACTCCAAAACGAACACGTGGAAGAAATACATAGTTCGATTCCAATTCATGCTATGTACCCAAAAGGATTGGGAAAGGGGGCTGAAAAAATGGATACTCCTTCCGTCATACTCACAACAGCATGATTCACACTGGCAAACAAACAGAAGCAATCGAAGTGTCCATGGCAGCCAATTCCATAAACAAACTGTGGTATACACACAATGGAATCTGATTCGGCCCTTCAAAGTCAGTAATTCTGACAATGCGACAATGTGGACAAACCTTATGGTCATTAGATTAAGTGAAATAAACCAGACCAAAAAAAGACAAACGTTCTGTGATTCCGCTCATATGAGATATCCAAACAAGTCAAATCTGTCAGAAATAGCAGAAAGTGATTCCGACCGATCGAAAAGAGTTCATGTTTCATGGACCTCAGTTTCCCTTGGAAAAACTGACTTCCCATCATATCTCCAAAACCAATTAGACAAATAACTGGAAGCTATATCCAGTCAAATGAATGTAGACATAATGTTACAGTGTACACCAAACTCACTCAAACTTCTCAACAGACAAAAGGCAAAACTGTATCTGTGGCACCTCAGCTTAGCTTAAAACTGTATCTACGGTACCTCACTTCTGCTTATAAAATTTAACAACAACAACAACACACTAAAGGCTATCCAAAAAAGGATAGAAAACACATATAACATCAACTTTAAAAAATTAGAAATTGAAACGGTGAAAAACCTTATTCACAAAACTTAAACACAAGCCACAGGAAACTATATTTATAAAATAGATATCTGATAAAGGATTGTTCTCCAAATATACCAAAAAATCTAGAACAATCTCATAAAATATGTATACACCTAAACACCTGGCCTACAAAAATATAAAGATAGTAAATAAGCCTATCAAAAAGACTCAAAACCACATAGCATTAGGAAATGACAAACTAAAATAACAGTGAGGTAGCACTGCACACCTATTAGATCCAGTCAACTCAAGAAAAGGGGGTAGGGCACAGCTTCTCCGGTGGCTCAGTGGTAAAGAATCTGCCTGACAATGCAAGACACTCTAGTTCGATCCCTTACCCCAGAAGATCCCACAAGCCACAGAGAAACATAGCTGGATTTTTCCACAGCTAAACAAGGCTCACCTGTGACCTGAATCCTTCATGTCCAGCACTTACTAAACAGCTTTGAAAACATGTCCAGACAAAAAAGGATCGCATGATTATATACAACAGCTCGACTTGGAATCACTACAAACTTTCAAATATCAGGATGTCTTCAGTAGATGACAGTGTAAACAAATGGGGATACATGCAAAGTGAAGGGGAGCAAATGCTACCACAAAATATACCACCTCAGCATGAGGATTAGTTGGACCCAATTAACTTTTATTTTTTTAGAGGACACATGATCATCTCTGAAACCCAAGTTCAAGACAGCTCTTCTGTGAGTCACATTTACCAGAGAAATCTCATTTCAAAGGAATCCTCTCTATATGCCAGATAGAAGGATGAGACACAGTCTTTTGAAACTCTTTTTTCTTTTCTATCGATAGGGAAAGCTAAGCCGTAAATCTGCACAGCCACCATACCCTTCCTTTCCTTTGGTTGTATTTTTTTAAATATTTGTTTCTGTTTTCATTTGGCTGCGCCAGGTCAACCTTCATTGAGGCAAGCCAGATATTTAGCTACAGCATGCAAATTCTCTGTTGTGGCATGGGAGATCTAGTTCTTGGATCAGGAAATGAACCTGGGCCTCCTTCTTTGGGAGTGTCCAGTCTCAGCCACTGGACCACCAGGAAGTGCCTGTTTTGTTTTCAGATGAAGATGGAATCTAAGGTGATATCTTGGGCCATTTCAGTCACTGACTCAGTTTCCTGAGTTTGTCCAAAGCACGCACAAGGTGCACATTATTAAACTGGTTTGCAAAACAAGAAAGGTTGTCTGCTACAACACTGTATGCTTACAAATATCTAAATGGTAAATGGCATAGTATTGATTTTTCATTACTATGGGGGGAGAAAGAATGCAGGATTCATACATGTTACAACACGAATAAATATTCAAACCATCTTCAGTGAAAAAAAAATCCACATAGAAAAGGCCACCCAGAACCCTTATTCACCATGTCTGCTTTCAATCCATCAAGTTTGTCCAAATAACTGAAAATCTCAGTAACACTCTAAATAAAGAAAAAAGGATGAAGATGGAAACAAAAGATATATTCATACACTTGAACATTGCAAAGTGGAAGTGGGGCGGTGGATTACATTATAACGTAGATACCATATGATTTCCTGATTTTGGAGATTATGTGCTGGTTCTGCAGAAGGTACCCATTTTGGATAAAACACATAGAGTCTTTTAGATGATGTGGCAAATGCTAGCACTTGTTCCCATTGCTAGGCATTTTCTGTACATTTTAAATGACTGGAAAGTATACTAGGTTTCAAAACAACCATGTCAATACCACAAAAGAAATTTAGAGTAGACAGGCAGGAAGCTTTCTGATACAGGCCAAGACTTACCCAGACGAAGTTCAAGGGAAGCTGCGATGCTCACTGCCCTTGAAGGAGTCCACGTGGAATGAAGAAGTACTGTGGGAAGTCTCTTAGTAACCACCATGTCTTGGGTCCTCTGGATGACCTACTGCAGGAGAAACAGATGTTACAGATAAAACGTTCCACATCACTTCACAAAATGTTGTTAGACTACTTTCAGTAAAGCTGAATCATTTGGGATCAATTTACAATCATATAATAGACTACCATTTACAGTCCAAAAATCACTTGCATTTCTAGACACTCATAACAATCAGAAAAAAAATTAAGAAACTCCCACTTAAATAAAACATCTAGCAACAAACTTAATCAAGAACATAAAAGACCAGTAGTCAGAAAACTAGAAAGCACTGATAAAGAAACCAAAGAAAAACACAAATACACAGAAAACTATTCCACGCTCATGCACTGGAACAATGAGGAATTAAAAGGTCCATTCCAACCAAAGTCATCAACAAATACACGGACTGCAATCACAAAATAACATTCAATGGCATTTTTCACAGAAATAGAAATATTCCTCATATTAGACTGCTACTGTTGACCAGGACCTTAAACGGCCAAAAAGACTCTGAGAAAGAGGAACACAGCTGGAGGCATCTTCCTAACCCTCTTCAAACTACATCACGGAGCTGTAGTGACCACCACAGTGAGGAACTGGCAGGAACACAGACACATGGACTCCAGGAGAGAATAGAGAGCCCAGAAACGAACCCACATGTACATGGTCAGTTCCTGAAAATCAAACCAGGAACGAGCGAAGAGGAAAGGACAGTCTTCTCAAGAAACAGTGACAGGAAAACGGCCACCTACCACGGAAGAACATCAGTGTTCATCCTCTACATCATCTAACGCAAATCGAACTGAAAACCCACCGCTTTGCACACGGAGCTCTTTCCCCCTGAGTCCTCCGAGATGGACCTCCAGTCAGCCCTCAGCTGGACACAGGAAACGTCTACTCCGTCCTCATTTTTCGCTCTTGCAGCGCCTCCCTGCTGGTGGGCACTGAGGCAACCCTGCTCCTCTCAGCCTGGATGCAGCCCTGTTATCCAGAAGCCTGAGCCCTGATGGTCCTGAGGAGACAAAGCTCCCGCCAGCTGCTCACGGGGCAGAGCCTAAAGGCAAAGCGTCCTGCGCCCGCGGGTCAGAGGGGGCTTTGGCGCCCCCCCTGCGGGCCACAGGAGAAGAGCGGGCAGCCGGCGCTCACAGACCTCAGAGGGCTCACCCAGAAGCAGCTCTGCTGCGAGCACTCAGACTGGAAGCCCAAACTGAAATGGAGCAGAATAGCTCCATGACCCTCCGCAAAACATGGCTAAGGAACAATCAGAGCCTGTATGGAATGCAGCCATAAAAAGGAACACATGTGAGTTTGTTCTAATAAAGGGGAGGGAAGTCCAGTCAAAGAGAGAAAAACATGGAATCTAGAAGGATGGTACTGACGAGTCTGTTCACAGAGCAGCAATGGAGGTGCAGACATAGAGAACAGACTTACCAGACGAGGTGGGGAACAAGAGGGAGAGGGTGAGATGAATGGAGAGAGCAGCATGGATGCAGGTACACCAACCTTTGTAAATAGACAACCAATGGGAATTTGCTGTATGATTCAGGGAACTCAAACTGGGCTCAGTAGTAACCTAGAGAGGTGGGAATGCGTGCGAGGTGGGAGGGAGATTCCAGAGCAAGAGGACATAGGTACACCTATGGTCAATTCATGTGGATGTATGACAAATCAAACCAATATTGTAAAGCAATGATCAATCAACTAAAAAGAAATAACTGTTTAAAAAAATATGAACATACACACAAACTTTGCAACAAGGTAACTCCATTTTAAAAACTATTGAAATTTTAGAAAACTACAAACGTTCTCCATGACCTTCGTCTGGTGATCAGGTCTAACATACACAAAACAAGCCAACTTACCCAATTATGAATACAAATGAGTTAACACATTGCCTTTTATCATTTCATACATTTACCCTGTGGAGGACCTTACTCGAGAGAACCAAAAAGAAACTGCTAAATGAACCACGGACCACCCACCCTGGCCAGGCAACAGAGAAAAGAAAACACTTGCAGGAGTCATCTCACAACAGGAGGTCCTGGGAAGGAACAAGGAACGAACAAGCTACCACCAACCAGAATTCTGGAGAGGTCAGGAGATGGGAGGCTCCAGTTCAGAGGTCCTACCAACCTCCCAGGATGCACTTCGCTGGAATCCATCTCGGCTGAGTGATGCGTGTGCCCCCAAGAAGGATCCCAATTCAGAATGCCTGGCAAGAGACAAACCAGAAATGAACCCGATGACCATAAAACCTGAGAGTGCGAGCCACGTGACAGAGTGGTTCTCTCCGTTTCCCTCACCCTCCTGCCCTCCACCCCGGCAGCCCTTCCCAATGAAGCCTCTCGCTTGGACAGCACTCCTCTCCTCAGACAACTCATTGCCCAGTGTCAGACAAGAACTCACTCTCAAGCCCTGGAAGGGAACCCCCTTCCTTCATCAAAAGCAATATCCAGGAGAAAAGAGCTTCAAAACGCTATCTTGCAGAGAAGGAAATCAGACAAGGCAATGGCAGCCCGCTCCAGTACCATTGCCTGGAGAATCCCACGGACAGAGGAGCCTGGTAGGCTGCAACCCCGGGGTCACTAAGAGTCGGACACGACTTCACTGAGTGACTTCACTTTCACTTTTCACTTTCATGTACTGGAGGAGGACATGGCAACCCACTCCAGTGTTCTTGCCTGGAGAATCCCAGGGACAGAGGAGCCTGGTAGGCTGCTGTCTATGGGGGTCGCGCAGAGTCAGGCACGACTGAAGCGACGTGGCAGCAGCAGCAGAGAAGGAAATGGCACCACCTGCAGTACTCTGGTCTCAGAAATCCTAGGGACAGAGGAGCTTGGTGGGCTACAGTCCAAAAGCAGGGCATTTCTGACGGGAGGAAACAGTCCCAGGGAAGCTGAGCTGCCTCACCAAAGGCCCCAGAGCTTTGGATAGCACACCAGAGCTGTGGCTGAGGATTCCCAGCTGCCATGCCTCTTGATCCTGGCCTCTTTCACTAGATACGTGTGTGGAAAACTAGAATCTCAAAATATGCCCTGGTGGTTCCATAGTCAAGAATCCACCTGCCAGTGCTGGAGATGCATGTGCGATCCCTAGGATGGGAAGATGCCACATCCTATGGAGCCCGTGTGCCACAACTGCCGAGCCTGTGCTCTAGATCCTGGAAGCCACGATGCCGAGTTCACATGCCGCAGCCACTGAAGCCCGTGAGCCTGTGCCCCTCAACAAGAGGACACACTGCAGTGAGAAGCCTGCAAACCACTCGTTATGGCCCATGCTCACCAAAACTAGAGAAAAGCCCACACACAAAGATGCAACACAGCCAACAATCAATACAACTCTTTTCCTAAACAAATGCACATCTGACAAAGAAACTGTACTCGAATTGTCCAAGAACACTAGAGCAAACAAGCCCATTCATAATTGGTAACGACTGAAATAGACACCTGGCCACTGAGGGTATACTGATAGTAAACTATCATACAAAAACATACTCAAGATACTGGTGCGATGCACGCAGAGCCCCCTTTGAAAGACAATCTGACAGTTTTTTTTTTTTTTCAGTAACCACGTGGGACAAGCACTGAATTCTGTGTATGACAAGCGGTGGAAGCCAGGTATCTTACCATTGGAAGGCAAAGTTCCAGATAAACAAAAGGAAACGTTACAATGTCCATGTCGTGGTGGATCAGGTTGGAGACATCATCACAAATTACCTTTAACTGAATATGTTCAAAGGTGAGCTGGAATACATGGAGATATATCTCCATGTATTGTCAGCTGAGCATATTGAGCTCCTACATGTATGTTTTAAATATCATTCTCTAATAAAAGGGAACAGGAAACATCTCCGATGGCCTGGTGGTAAAGAAGCTGCCTACCGATGCAGGGAACACGGGTTCAATTCCTGTGTAGAAGATTCCACACGCCCAGGGCAATGAAGCCCTTGAACAACTCTTGACGTTTGCATGCTCCAGAGCCCAAGTTCTGCACACAGAGAAAGCACTGCAATGAGAAGCCATGGCCACAGCAACTAGAAGGTAGCCTCTGCTCACTACAACTAGACAAAGGAGCATAAAGACCCAGCACAGTCAAAAATAATGTCATGTTAAAAAAAGGACAGTTCTTTGAAGAAATGACTGAGACTAGGGGTGCGACTGTAAATATATGAGCCAGGGTCATCTTCAATTATGAGAAATTAAAGAAACTAAAGACAACTATCAAGCTGTCCAAACGGATACAAATGAATGACGACACAGTGTTATCTGTATACACCAGCAAATAACAATCTGAAAGGGAATTGAAACAAACAATTCCCCTTCAAATCACGTCAACATTAATAAAAGACTTTGCTATGGATGGAATGAGGATGACAAGACTGGCACACTGGAAATGATACATGATTGCTGAAAAATACCCTCAAGCCATGGACAGAGACTCCATAGCGATGACAAGACTTCAGTTGGCAATACCGTGGAATGCATCTGCCATCTGAAATGAAGATTCAATATGAATTACAAAAGGCTGAAAGGTGGCTGCTAAACCACAAAAGATGCCAGCATTCTTGGCCTCCAGAGGAGAATTCAATCCAGGGCAAGTGACGAAGCTTGATGGCTCAGAGGTTTTCTGTGAAAAGTTTGATTAAAGTAGAAAAGAGATCGAGAGAGCTGCTGACGTGGACATTAAAAGGGGGAAGAAAGAGTACCCCCTGCTAGTCTTTAGCCAGATGTTATACAGCCACTAGCAGTCTGCTAAGGAAAGAAAGACAATGTCTCAGAGAATGGCACCAGGCCCCTCACCCACAGCATGCATTGAGATCACATTGGCAGCAGATGAGTCATCCCAGGCCCAGAAAATGATGGACATGAATCTTGAAGAAAGGCAGATTTCCAAGCAAATATATAGTTTCATTCACAGAGGTTAAGAGAACCAGGTATGAGTAAGACAAACCGTTTGTCGAGTCGTTTCTGAGCCCTTAGGGGGAACTGACCTGAAGACATTAACATACCTTAAGACAAACATTTCCATAAGAACAATGCATTGCTTAGTTCAAGGTTTGAGAAAAGTTAAATTCAGGTGGAGCCAGGAGTTGTCATGGCAACACAGAATTTTCAGAGAAACCTTCTTTTACATTTGTATCAAGATGGAGAAAAAAAAACCGCAGCCCTCTTTGGTCTCCTCCTGCCTCTTAAGAGAGAGAAAAAAACGTCTGACACTTGCAGTTTATTTTCTCTGTCTGGAGACCCCTGGCCTTCCTGGCCTGTTATCCTCTCCAGGCCTGTAGGAAGCAATACACTCGGCTGCTTGGGAAAAAGCGCGCGGGTCTGAGCTGTATGCAAAGGGGTGAAGCGTAAAAACCCTCGGCCCCAAAGGCGAGGCTTTTCTGCCGATCGCCATTTCAGTCGGCTCCGAGACTGCAAACAAAGGGCAGAAGACATGGTTCCCTGCTCCGCCGAGTCCGAGTTCCCTTACCTGTGGTCCACAGCCCTGCGCTCTGCTCGCTGGATGCCAATCGACGGGGACCCAGGAGCCCACGAAACGAGCAGTCCCAGCTGCAATGGCGAGCCCTGAGAGCACAACTGGGGACCCCTGGCCCCGAGGCGCCGCCATGTTCACCCCGCCCCAGACCCGCTCCCGTGAGCCGCGCCCCTGACCAGCCGCCCAGGCTCGCCCCGCCCCGACGCGCGCACGGTGCGCCCCGCCCCCACGCCCCCTGCCAGGCCAGGCCCGCGGGACCGCGACTGCCTCCAGGGGAAACACAAGGACAAGCAGATCCACCCCACCGAGACAACCCAAGCTTTTTCTCAGCTGCATCTGTCTATGATTTAGGGATAAGAAGCAAAGATGACCTAGGACAGCCATGATATTCTATAGAGCCAGACCTGGCGCGCAGAGGCTTGAAGAGGGCCCGGGAGCGCTGCCTGAAACAGCAAGCCTCTGTAGCATAGCGGTTAGGCAGGCTGGTAAGTCAGGCAGACTAGGGTCTGTAGGTCAGGAGTTCAAGTCCCGGGTTTAACTCTTTCCCTTTTTAGGGGGCGGGGACCACAAGAGGCGGGGCTTAGACCAGAAAAGTTTCTTTTGATTTTAGAGGTTTATTGTGAAGCTTAGGGTTAGGGTTCGGGCAACCCCCCAACTCGCTCGGGTTCGGGTTCGGGGTTAGGGTTAGAATTCGGGGAACCCCCTCTTCTTAGAGTTCGGGTTTGGGTTAGGGTTCAGGTCAGGGTCAGGGTTCAGGTTACGGTTAGGGCTTAAAGTGAGCGCTAATGGGGCCCATAGTTCTTTATTAGCCTGCCCTGGCGGGCCGAGGCTTGAAGAGTGCCTGGGAGCAGCATGAAACCCGGGGGGCTTTGTTAGCATAGCGGTTAGGCTGACGGCCGAGTAAACATGCAATCTGGCTTTGTGGGTCAGAAGTTCCAGTCCGGGCTTGCCTTTTTTGCTTTGAGCGGATGGGGGACCGCAAGGGGCGGGGCTTAGGCCAGAAAAGTTTCTTTTTCTTTTAGAGTTTTATTGTTAGGGTTAGGGTTAGGGTTAGGGTGCCGGCATCCCCTCAACTTGTTAGGGTTCAGGTTCAGAGTTCGGGTTACGGGAATCCCCTCCCTTCTTAGGGTTTGGATTCGGGTTCGGGTTAGGGTTCAGGGTTCGGGTTTGGGGTTTGGAGTTCAGGGTTTGGGGTTCCGGGTTCGCGGTTCTCGTTTGGGGTTTGGGGTTCCGATTAGGGGTTCAAGGTTCAGCTTAGGGGTTTGGGGTTTGGGGATCAGGTTATGGGTTCTCGGTTCAGATTAGGGGTTTGCAGTTGGGGTTTGGGGTTTGAGGATCGGGTTAAGGGTTTGGGGTTTGGGGCTCGCGGTTTGAGTTTGGGGCTTGGGTTTGGGGTTTGGGGATCAGGTTAGGGGTTCTCGGATTGGTTTAGAGGTTCGCAGTTGGGGTTTGGGGTTTGAGGTTAGGGTTAGGGTTTTGGGTTTGAGGTTCACGGTTGGGGTTGGGGATTTGGGATTCGGGTTAGGGGTTTGGGGTTCGCGGTTAGGGGTTCGCGGTTAGGATTTGGGGTTTTAGGGATTCTCGGTTCGGGTTAGGGTTGGCAGTTTAGGTTAAGGCTTAGGGGTTTGGGTTTGGAGTTTGGGATTTGGGTGAGGGGTTCGCGGTTTGGGGTTCCAGTTATGGGTTTGGGGTTTGGGTTGAGGGTTGGGGGTTGGGGATTAGGGGTTCGGTTTCTGGGTTGACGGTTTGGGTTAGGGATTAGGGGTTTAGGATTTGGGTTTGGGGTTTGGGGATTCGGGTTTGAGGTTCCGATTAGGGGTTGAGTATGTGAGGTTTGTGGTTCGGGGGTCGAGATTTGAGGTTTGGGGTTTGGGGTTCAGGGGATTGGGTTCATGGTTTGGGGTTGGGGGTGTGAGGTGCAGTTTCGAGTTTTGCTGTTCGGGTTAGGAATTAGGGGTTGGCAGTTCGGGGTTCGGCTTAGAGGTTTGGGGTGTGCGGTTTTGGATTTGAGGTTTGGGGTTCCGGTTAGGGGTTTGGGGTTTGGGGTTCGGGTTAGCAGTTTGGAGTTTGGGTTTGGGGGTTGGGGTTTCGGGTTTAGGGTTCGGTTTTGGTGTTTGCGGTTTGGGATTGGGGTTTGGGATTTGGGGTTCAGGTTAGGGGTTTGCGATTCGGGTTAGGGGTTTGGGGTTCGGGTTCGGGGTGTGGGGTGGGGGTACAGGTTAGGGGTTTGGGTTCAGGGTTTGGGTTCGGTTTAGGGGTGTGCGGTTTGGGTTTGGGTTTGGGGTTCGGGCTAGTGGTTTGGGGTTCGGGGTTGGGTTCTGGATTGGGGTTCGGAGTTATGGATTCGGGTTTGGGCTACGTGTTTCAGGATTTGCGGTTCGGGGCTTGAGGGTCGGGTTTGGGTTGGGTTTAGGGCTCGGGTTA
>NW_017194459.1:0-9334 GCF_001704415.2 Capra hircus
CTGGATGTGGGCAGGACTCTCGTCGTGCTTCTCTCGAGTGGAGACAGGTATGTCGGGGAAATTCTTGAGTTGCAGCAAGGACGTGAAGGACCCTTTGGAAGTTTCAGAGGTTAGGTGTGATTAGCCTCGAGACGCCTCAGCGGAAATGGGCCTCATCTCGCCTGGAGGGGAGAACCTCCTGGATTTTCTCGAGTTGCGACAGGTGCTCTCGACTTACGACGGGACCTCAGGGACCTGCTTTGGTGGCCTAGGAAAGGCCAGTCCCATGCGAGTTGCTCGGGACCTCTCGGAATTCCTCTCCCGTCGATGCCGGGGCCTACGATCTCGTGTGGAGTGGGTGCCGGAACCTGAGGATTCCTCTCCAGTGCTGACATGGATCTTGGGGTACTTCTGGAGTCTCCCCAGGGAGTCAGTCCTCGTCTCGAATGGGGCATGCAGGTGGGCTCTACTCCTGAGCTCTAGCTGCAGTGTCGCGCTTCCCTTCGCGGGCAGCAAGGGATCTGTGGCTTTCCCTCGAGGCTTTCCCACGAGGGTTTCCCACACGGCTGTCCCAAATGCCACCGTTGTGTGAGTCGTTTCTCGGCTTGAAAGTCATGGCAGTGCATGGAAAACAGGTTTCCCTGGAATGGACTGAGACCTCTGGGGACTCTGGGAATGGTGGCACGACCCTGGAGTTCCTCTCGCCTTTCCTGTGGAGAGCGCTTCCTCTTGAGATGCGACGGAACGCCGGGAATTCTTTCCCGAAAACGCAGGGTAAGGATCCCTCCTCTCGAGCTAGGAGGCGGAAACTGGGCTCCTCTGGATGTGTTCGTGACTGTCGTGCTACCTCTCGAGTGGAGACGGGTATGTCGGGGAACTTCTTGAGTTGCAGCAATGGCGTGAAGGACCGTTTGGAATTTTCAGAGGTTAGGTGTGATTAGCCTCGAAACACCTCAGTGGAAATGGGCCTCATTCGCCTGGAGGGAGAACTCCTGGATTTTTTCTTGAGTTGTGGCAGGCGCTCTCGGCTTACGACGGGTACCTCAGGGACCCGCTCTGGTGGCCTCACGAAAGGCCAGTCCCCATGCGAATTGCTCGGGTGCCTCTCGGGATTCCTCTCTCGTCGATGCCGGGGCATAAGACCTTGTGTGGAGTCGGTGCCGGAACCTGAGGATTGCTCTCCAGTGCTGACATGGATCTTGGGGTACTTCTGGAGTCTCCCCAGGGGAGTCAGTCCTCGTCTCGAGTGGGGACATGCACGTGTGCTTTCCTCCCCAGCTGTAGCAGCAGTGTGTTGCTTCCGTTCGCCTGGACCACGGCATCTGTGGATTTCCCTCGAGGCTTTCCCGCTAGGCTTTCCCACGAGGCTTTCCCACAGGGCTGTCCATGTTCCACCGTGTTGTGAGTCGATCCTCGGGTTGAAAGTCGAGGCAGTGTAGGGAAAACAGGTTTCCCTGGAATGGACTGAGACATCTGGGGGACTCTGGGAATGGTGACACGACCCTGGAATTCCTCTTGCTTTTCCTGTGGAGAGCGCCTCCTCTTGAGATGCGACGGGAACGCCGGGAATTCTTTCCCGTCCACGCAGGGAAAGGATCCCTCCCCTCGAGCTAGGAGGCGGAAACGGGGCTCCTCTGGATGAGGGCGGGACTCTCGTGCTTCCTCTCGAGTGGAGACAGGTAAGTTGGGGAACTTCTTGATTTGCAGCAAGGGTGTGATAGACCTTTTGGAAGTTCCAGAGGTTAGGTGTGATGAGCCTCGAGACGCCTCAGCGGAAATGGGCCTCATCTCGCCTGGAGGGGAGAACCTCCTGGATTTTCTCGAGTTGCGGCAGGTGCTCTAGACTTACGACGGGGAACTCAGGGACCCGCTCTGGTGGCCTCAGGAAAGAAGAGTCCCCATGCGAGTTCCACTGGGGCCTCTCGGGATTCCTCTCCCGTCGATGCCGGGCCTAAGACCTTGTGTGGAGTCCGTGCCGGAACCTGAGGATTCCTCTCCAGTGCTGACATGGATCTTGGGGTACTTCTGGAGTCTCCCGCGGGGAGTCCGTCCTCGTCTCGAGTGGGGGCATGCACTTGCGCTTTCCTCCCGAGCTGTAGCAGCAGTGTCACTCTTCCCTTCGCGTGGATCAAGGGATCTGTGGCTTTCCTCGAGGCTTTCCCACGAGGCTTTCCCACGAGGCTTTCCCACACGTGCCACCGTGGTGTGTCTCGATCCTTGGTTTGAAAGTCGAGGCAGTGCAGGGAAAACAGGTTTCCCTGGAATGGACTGAGACATCTGGGGGCTCTGGGAATGGTGGCACGACCCTGGAGTTCCTCTCGCCTTTCCTCTGGAGAGCGCCTCCTCTAGAGATGCGACGGGAACTCGGGGAATTCTCTCCCGACCACGAAGGGAAAGGATACCTCCTCTCGAGCTAGGAGGCGGAAACGGGGCTCCTCTGGATGTGGGCCGGACTCTAGTGCTTCCTCTCGAGTGGAGATGGGCATGTCGGGGAACTTGTAGAGTTGCAGCAAGGGCGTGAAGGACCCTTTGGAAGTTCCAGAGGTTAGGTGTGATTTGCCTCCAGACGCCTCAGCGGAAATGGGCCTCATCTCGCCTGGAGGGGAGAACCTCCTGGATTTTCTCGAGTTGCGGCAGGTGCTCTCGCCTTACGACGGGGACCACAGGGACCCGCTCTGGTGGCCTCAGGAAAGGCCAGTCCCCATGCGAGTTGCTAGGGGGCCTCTCGGGATTCCTCTCCTGTCGATGCCGGGCCTAAGACCTTGTGTGGAGTCGGTGGCGGAACCTTAGGATTCCTCTCCAGTGCTGACATGGATTTTGGGGTACTTCTGGAGTCTCCCCAGGGGAGTCAGTCCTCGTCACGAGTTGCGGCATGCACGTGCGCTTTCCTCCCGAGGAGTAGCAGCAGTGTCACGCTTCCCTTCGCGTGGATCAAGGGATCTGTGGTTTCCCTCCAGGCTTGCCCAGGAGGCTTTCCACAGGGCTGTCCCACGTGCCACCGTGGTGTGAGTCGATCTTCGGCTTGAAAGTCGAGGCAGTGCAGGGAAAACAGGTTTCCCTGGAATGGACTGAGATATCTGGGGGATCTGGGAATGGTGGCACGACCCTGGAGTTCCTCTCGCCTTTCCTGTGGAGAGCGCCTCCTCTTGAGATGCGACGGAAATGCCGGGAATTCTTTCCCGACCACGCAGGGGAAGGATCCCTCCTCTCTAGCTAGGAGGCGGAAACGGGACTCCTCTGGATGAGGGCGGGACTCTCGTGATTCCTCTCGAGTGGAGACGGGTATGTCGGGGAACTTCTTGAGTTGCAGCAAGGGTGTGAAAGACCCTTTGTAAGTTCCAGAGTTAGGTGTGATTAGCCTCGAGACGCCTCAGCGGAAATGGGCCTCATGTCGCCTGGAGGGGAGAACCTCCTGGATTTTCTCGAGTTGGGGCATGTGCTCTCGACTTACGACGGGGACCTCACGGACCCGCTCTGGTGGCCTCAGGAAAGGCCAGTCCCCAAGCGAGTTCCTCGGGGCCTCTCGGGATTCCTCTCCCGTCGATGCCGGGGCCTAAGGCTGCCGGGAGCCAGTGTGAGGAAGCCCGCCCGTGACAAGGTTATGAGGAAGGAAGCTGACATACGCAAGGCGTGCTCAGACTTCAGGGACCCCTCTGGAAATTTTTAAGCATGTACCCCAACAAAAATCTGCCGGTTTTTGTGCTCTGCTTTTTCACTCTTCTGACCTTTTCTGGAAAAAGTCAATTCAGGGCGTTAGTCTTCTGCATTTGAAAGAGTGTTTCAATCCAAAAACCCTCTGATGGCTTTCTAGCCTGCCTGTAGAACTCGTACAGCTGCGCTTGTGATTGTTTGAGGCCTCCTGACCGCGGAGGCACAGGAAGCTTAAAACATCCTAGGAATGCAGGAGCTTCTGAGGAGTCAGAATCTTTAGAATAGGACTGATTAAAAGTTTCATTTTTTGGGTCAATGCTTGCTGCCAAATTTTCATATCCTTTATTTTTAGATATAGTTGGTATGTGAAAAACAAGTAGTAGACCTGGTATTAGCAACATTAGATCTTTGAGTTAAGTACCTTCTTTGTTATAACCCACTGCACCTTTGTTCTATAGAGATGTAACTTTAGTGCTTTAAGGAGATGCAGATTAAAGAAAAACACTTCAGGGGAAACAAAATTAACATTCATTAAGGAAGAGAGCCAAAAAGTGTTAACAATCCTCTTGGCCAGAAGATAATGTAAATTACCTGAGACCTTTTGTATACAAAATGATATACAGAAAGAATCTGGGTTGCGAACACTACATAATTTTGTGTTATCCATTGATCTCCATGTATTATCAAAAGTATAAAAAGACCTTCTGAACAATTAAAAGGGAGGAGGCCAGGGGCCGGGGGCCAGTTTCTCGGACCAGCTTCTCGAACTAGTCTCTCAGCCTGGGTTTCTTGGGACTCTGGCTCCCCCCTGTGTCTTTCTCCCTCTTTCTTCTTCTCTACCTTTCCTTTTCTCTGCTCTTTACTATAACTTCAGGCTGAATCTCCACCTGGAGAGCGGAGGCTCGCCAGGTCTACTTACTTGGCCTGGCTGTTAAGACCCGCCACGAAAGGGAGCTTAAGGCGAGGCACCCTTAGATATTCAAGCGGGGCGCCGGTGGCCCAACGTAGGTGGTGCAAATTCCTTGTCTGGAATTTTATTGGCCGGTCCCGCGAAAACCAAGCTATTCAGCACTCTTCCTCCACTTAATCTTCTTACTACACTATAGTTTCCTAATGTAATCTTACATTAATAAATAAACAAGTCTTTCCACACCAACGCCGTCCACCCTTCGAATTCCCTGGATCCAACCGGGGCTGGACCCCGGCATAAGGACCTTGTGTGGATTCGGTGCGGGGAACCTGAGGATTCCTCTCCAGTGCTGACATGGATCTTGGGGGTACTTCTGGAGTCTCCCCAGGGGAGTCAGTCCTCGTCTCGGAGTGGGGGGCATGCACGTGCGCTTTCCTCCCGAGCTGTAGCAGCAGTGTCACGCTTCCCTTTCGCGAGGATCAAGGGATCTGTGGCTTTCCCACGAGGCTTTCCCACAGGGCTGTCCCATGGTGCCACCGTGGTGTGAGTCGATCCTCGGCTTGAAAGTCGAGGCAAGCGCAGGGAAAAACAGGTTTCCCTGGAATGGACTGAGACATCTTGGGGACTCTGGGAATGGGGCCTGATCCTGGAGTTCTTCTCGGCCTTTCCTGTGGAGAGGCGCCTCCTCTTGAGATGCGACGGGAACGCTAGGAATTCTTTTCCCGACCACGCAGGGAAAGGAACCCTTCCTCTCGAGCTAGCAGGCGGAAACGGGGGCCACTCTGGATATGGGCGGGACTCTCCCATTCCTCTAGAGTGGAGACGGGTCATGTCGGGGGAACTTCTTGAGTTGGCAGCAAGGGTGTGAAAGACCCTTTGGGAGTTCCAGAGTTTAAGTGTGATTACCCCCTACTTGCCTCAGCGGAAATGGGCGTCAGCTCGTTCTGGAAGGGGAGAACCTCCTGGATTTTCTCGAGTTGCGGCAGGTGCTCTCGACTTACGAAGGGGCCTCAGGGATCCGTTCTGGGTGGCCTCAGTAAAGGCCCAGTCCCCAAGGGAGTTACTCGGCGGGCCTCTCGGGATTCCTCTCCCGTCGATGCTGGGGCCTAAGAACTTGTGTGTGGACTCAGTGCCGGAACCTGAGGGATTCCTCTCCAGTGCATGACATGGATCTTGGAGGGTACTTCTGGATTCTCCCCAGGGCAGTCCAGTCCTCGTCTCGAGTGGGGGGCATGCACGTGCGGCTTTCCTCCCCGAGCTGGAGCAAGCCAGTGTCGCCGCTTCCCTTCGCGTGGATCAAGGGATCTGTGTCTTTCCCTCGAAGCTTTCCCACGAGGCTTTCCCCACAGGGATGCCCCACGTGCAACCCGTGGTGTGAGTCGATCCTCGGCTTGAAAGTCCGAGGCAGTGCAGGGAAAACAGTTTTCCCTGGAATGGACTGAGACATCCAGGGACTCTGGGAATGGTGGCACGAGCCCTGGAGTTCCTCTCGCCTTTTCCTGTGGAGAGCGCTTCCTCTTGAGATGCCAACGGGAACGCCGGGAATTCTTTCCCCGGACCACGCTGGGAAAGGATCCCTCCCCTCGAACTAGGAGGCGGAAACCGGGGGCTCCTCTGGATGTGGGCGGGACTCTCGTGCCTTCCTCTCGAGTGGAGACGGGTATGTCGGGGAAACTTCTTGAGTTGCAAGCAAGGGTGTGAAGGACCCTTTGGAAGTTCCAGATATTAGGATGTGATTAGCCTCGAGAACTCCTCAGCGGAAATGGGCCTCATCTCGCCTGGAGGGGAGAAACCTCCTGGATTTTCTCGAGTTGCGTCAGGTGCTCTCGACTTACGACGGGGACCTCAGGGACCCGCTCTGGTGGTCTCAGGAAAGGCCAGTTCCCCATGCGAGTTGCTCGGGGGCCTCTCGGGATTCCTCTCCCTGTCGATGCTGGGGACCTAAGCCCTTGTGTGGAGTCGGTGCCGGAACCTGATGGTTTCCTCTCCCTACGTGTGACATGGATTCTTGGGGTAACTTCTGGATGGTCTCCCCAGGGGAGTCAGTCCTCGTCTCGAGGGGGAGGCATGCACGTGGGCCTTTCCTCCCGAGCTGGTAGCAGCAATGTCACGCTTTCCCTTCACGTGGATCAAGGGGTATCTGTCGGCTTTCCCTCGAGGCTTTCCACACGAGGCTTTCCACGAAGAAGCTTTCCCACAGGGCTGTCCCACCGTGCCACCGTGGTTGTGAGTCGATCCTCGGCTTGAAAGTCGAGGCAGTGCAGGGAAAACAGATTTCCCTGGAATGGACTGAGACCATCTGGGGGACTCTGCGAATGGTGGCACGACCACTGGAGTTCCTCTCGCCTTTCTCTGTGAGAGATCGGCCTCCTCTTGAGATTGGCGGACGGGGAACGCTCGGTGAATTCTTTCCCGACCACGAAGGGAAAGGATCCCTCCTCTCGAGGTAGCAGGCGGAAACGGGGCCCCTCTGGATGTGGGCGGGACTCTCGTGCTTCCTCTCGAGGGGAGACAGTATGTCGGGGAACTTCTTGAGTTGCAGAAAGGGTGTGAAGAACCCTTTGGAAGTTCCAGAGGTTAGGTGAATATCCTGGAGACGCCTCAGCGGAAATGGGCCTCATCTCGCCTGGAGGAGAGAACCTCCTGGATTTTCTCGAGTTGCGGCAGGTGCTCTCGACTTACGACGGGGACCTCAGGGACCCGCTCTGGTGGCCTCAGGAAAGCCCAGTCCCCATGCGAGTTGCTCGGGGGCCTCTCGGGATACCTCTCCCTTCGATGCTGGGGCCTAAGCCCTGTGTGGAGTCGGTGCCGGAACCTGAGGGTTCCTCTCCCTACTGACATGGATCTTGGGGTACTTCTGCAGTCTCCCCAGGGGAGTCAGTCCCCGTCTCGAGTGGGGGCATGCACGTGCGCTTTCCTCCCGAGCCGTAGCAGCAGTGTCACGCTTCCCTACGCGTGGATCAAGGGATCTGTGGCTTTCCCTCGAGGCTTTCGCACGAGGCTTTCCCACAGGGCTGTCCCACGTGCCACCGTGGTGTGAGTCGATCCTCGGCTTGAAAGTCGAGGCAGTGCAGGGAAAACAGTTTTCCCTGGAATGGACTGAGACATCCAGGGGACTCTGGGAATGGTGGCATGACCCTGGAGTTCCTCTCGCCTTTCCTGTGGAGAGCGCCTCCTGTTGAGATGCAACGGGAACGCGGGAATTCTTTCCGACCACGCTGGGAAAGGATCCCTCCTCTCGAGCTAGGAGACGGAAACGGGGCTCCTTTGGATGTGGGCGGGACTCTCGTGCTTCCTCTCAAGTGAGACGGGTATCTGGGAACTTCTTGAGTTGCAGCAAGGGTGTGAAGGACCCTTTGGAAGTTCCAGATGTTAGATGTGATTAGCCTCGAGACTCCACAGCGGAAATGGGCCTCATCTTGCCTGGAGGGAGAACATCCTGGATTTTCTCGAGTTGTGTCAGGTGCTCTCGACTTACGACGGGGACCTCAGGGACCCGCTCTGTGGCCTCAGGAAAGGCCAGTCCCCATGCGAGTTGCTCGGGGCCTCTCGGATTCCTCTCCCGTCGATGCCGGGGCCTAAGACCTTGTGTGGAGTCGGTGCCGGAACCTAAGGATTCCTCTCCAGTGCTGACATGGATCTTGGGTACTTCTGAGGTCTCCCCAGGGGAGTCAGTCCTCGTCTCGAGGGAGGCATGCACGTGGGCTTTCCTCCCGAGCTGTAGCAGCAATGTCACGCTTTCCTTCACGTGGATCAAGGGATCTGTGGCTTTCCCTCGAGGCTTTCACACGAGGCTTTCACAAAGCTTTCCCACAGGGCTGTCCCACGTGCCACCGTGGTGTGAGTCGATGGTAAAGTGAGTGGATGGTCGACACTTTGCGGAATGGGAGCTACACGGGAGCGCCTCCGTTATGTGGAGCTGAAAGCCCAGTCGTTGGGATTTAATTTGGTTCGTAAGGTGAAAGCCTCGTGGAAGCAATGGCGAGGAAGCCACAGATGCGTTGATCCATGGCCAGACAGAAGCGCCGCACTGCTGCTATAGCTCGGAGGAAAAGGCACAGTCCAGTTTTTGCTTGCACTCGAAGAGTCGAGGAACATGACTCCCCCTTTGGGGAGATCCAGAAATACCGGCGCAAGTGTCCATGTGAGCACTTGGAGAGGAATCCTCAGGTTTCTGGCACTTGACATCCCACCAACATGTTCAAGGTCTTAGGCCTCCGGCAAGATCGACGGCCGCAGAGGAATCCCGAGAAGGCCACCAAGAAACTCGGCATTGGACTCTCCTTTCCTGAGGGGCCACCAAAGGGGTCGCCTAGGCCCCGTCATAAAGGTCGAGAGCCACCGGAATGCCGCAACTCGAGAAAATCAAGGAGGTTCTCGACCGCTCCAGTTGCGAGCATGAGAAGAAATTCCGCAGAGGCGTCTCGGAGGGCTAATCACACGCTAAACTTTGGAAGCTTCGAAACGGTCTTCACACCCTTGCTGAAACTCAGAAGTTTCCCGCGACATAACGCCGTCTCCACCTCCGAGACGAAGCACGAGAGTCCCGCCTACATCCAGAGGAGCCGCCGTTTCGCGCCTCATAGCCTTGAGCAGGAGGGATCCTTTGCCCTGCTTGCTGCCGGAAATAATTCCCGGGGTATCCGTGGCATTAAGAGAGGGGTCTAACACCGGAAGGCGAGAGGAACCCAGGGTCGTGCCACCCGTTACGAAGGAGTCCCCGGCAAGATGTGCTTAGTCCATTACAGGGAAACCTGTTTTCCGGCCGGGGCACTGCGTCCACTTCAGACGAGG
>NW_017194460.1:0-9334 GCF_001704415.2 Capra hircus
CCGTGGGTGTGAGTCGATCCTCGGCTTGAAAGTGCGAGGCAGTGTAAGGAAAACAGGTTTCCTTGGAATGGACTGAGACATCTGGGGGACTCGGGGAATGGTGGCACGACCCTGGAGTTCCTCTCGCCTTTCCTGTGGAGAGCGCCTCCTCTTGAGATGCGACGGATCGCCGGGAATTTCTTTCCCGAACACGCCGGGAAAGGATCCCTCCTCTCGAGCTAGGAGGGGAAATGGGGCTCCTCTGGATGTGGGCGGGACTCTCGTGCTTCCTCTCGAGTGGAGACGGGAAAGTCGGGGAACTTCTTGAGTTGCAGCAAGGGTGTGAAGGACCCTTTGGAAGTTCCAGAGGTTAGGTGTGATTAGCCTCGAGACGCCTCAGCGGAAATGGGCCTCATCTCGCCTGGAGGGGAGAACCTCCTGGATTTTCTCGAGTTGTTGCAGGTGCTCTCGGCTTACAAAAGGGAACCTCAGGGACCCGCTCTGGTGGCCTCAGGAAAGGCCAGTCCCCATGCGAGTTGCTCGGGGGCCTCTCGGGATTCCACTCCGTAGTTGCCGGGGCCTATGACCCTAGTGTTGAGTCGCTGCCGGAACCTGAGATTCCTCTCCACTGCTGACCTGGATTTGGGGGTTCCTTCTGGAGTTTCCCCAGGGAAGTCAGTCCTCGTCACGAGTGGGGGCATGCACGTGCGCTTTTCTCTCGAGCTGTAGCAGCAGTGTCACGCTTCCCTTCGCGTGGATCAAGGATCTATGGCTTTCCCTCGAGGCTTTCCACGAGGCTTTCCCACGAGGCTTTCCAACAGGGCTGTCCACGAGCCACCGTGGTGTGAGTCGATCCTCGGCTTGAAAGTCACGGCAGTGCAGGGAAAAAACAGGTTTCCCTGGAATGGATTGAGACATCTGGGGGACTCTGGGAATGGTGGCACCACCCTGGAGTTCCTCTCGCCTTTCCTGTGGAGAGTGCCTCCTCTTGAGATGCGTCAGGAATGCGGGAATTCTTTCCCGACCACACAGGGAAAGGATCCCTACTCTCGAGCTAGGAGGCGGAAACGGGGCTCCTCTGGATGTGGGCGGGACTCTCGTGCTTCCTCTCGAGTGGAGACGGGTATGTGGGGGAACTTCTTGAGTTGCAGCAAGGGTGTGAAAGACCCATAGGAAGTTCCAGAAGTTAGGTGTGATTTAGCCTCGAGACGCCTCAGCGGAAATGGGCCTCATCTCCTGGAGGGGAGAACCTCCTGGATTTTCTCGATTGTGGCAGGTGCTCTCAACATATGACGGAGACCTCAGGAACCCGCTCTGGTGGCCTCAGGAAAGGCCAGTCCCCATGCGAGTAGCTCTGGGGCCTCTCGGAATTCCTTCCCGTCGATACCGGGGCCTACGACCTTTGTGGAGTCGCTGCCGGAACCTGAGGATTCCTCTGCAGTGCTGACCTGGATTTGGGGTACTTCTGGAGTCTCCCCAGGGGAGTCAGTCCTCAACTCGAGTGGGGGCATGCACGTGCGCTTTCTCCCGAGCTGTAGCAGCAGTGTCACGCTTCCCTTCGCGTGGATCAAGTGATCTGTGGCTTTCCCTCGAGGCATTCCCACGAGGCTTTCCCACGAGGCTTTCCCACAGGGCTGTCCCACGTGCCACCGTGGTGTGAGTCGATCCTCGGCTTGAAAGTCGAGGCAGTGCAGGGAAAACAGTTTCCCTGGAGGATGACTGAGACATCTGGGGGACTCTGGGAATGGTGGAACGACCCTGGAGTTCCTCTCGCCTTTCCTGTGGAGAGCGCCCCCTCTTGAGCTGCTATGGCAAGTCCGGGAATTCATTCCCGACCACTCAGGGAAAGGATCCCTCCTCTCGAGCTATGAAAAGCGGGGCTCCTCTGGATGTGGGGCGGGCCTCTCGTGCTTCCTCTCGAGTGCAGAAGTGTATGTCGGGGAACTTCTTGAGTTGCAGCAAGGGTGTGAAGAACCCTTTAGAAGTTCCAGAGGTTAGGTGTGATTAGCCTCGAGACACCTCAGCGGAAATGCGGCCTCATCTCGCCTGGAAAGGAGAACCTCCTGGATTTTCTCCATTGCGGCACGTGCTCTTTACTTATGATGGGGACCTCAGGGACCCGCTCTGGTGGGCCTCAGGAAAGGCCAGTCCGCATGCGAGTTGCTCGGGGCCTCTCTCGGGATTCCTCTCCCGTCGTTGCCGGGGCCTAAGACTGCCGGGAGCCAGTGTGAGGAAGCCCGCCCGTGACAAGGTTATGAGGATGGAAGCTGACATACGCAAGGCATGCTCAGACTTCAGGGACCCCTCTGGAAATTTTTAATCATGTACCCCAAAAAAATCTGCCGGTTTTTGTGCTCTGCTTTTTCACTCTTCTGACCTTTTCTGGAAAAAGTCAATTCAGGGCGTTAGTCTTCTGCATTTGAAAGAGTGTTTCAATCCAAAAAACCTCTGATGGCTTTCTAGCCTGCCTGTAGGACTCGTACAGCTGCGCTTGTGATTGTTTGAGGCCTCCTGACCGCAGGAGGCACAGGAAGCTTAAAACATCCTAGGAATGCAGGAGCTTCCGAGGAGTCAAAATCTTTAGAATAGGACTGATTAAAAGTTTCATTTTTTGGGTCAATGCTTGCTGCCAAATTTTCATATCCTTTATTATTAGATATAGTTGGTATATAGAAAAACAAGTAGTAGACCTGGTATTAGCAACATTAGATCTTTGAGTTAAGTACCTTCTTTGTTATAACCCACTGCACCTTTGTTCTATAGAGATGTAACTTTAATGCTTTAAGGAGATGCAGATTAAAGAAAAACACTTCAGGGGAAACAAAATTAACATTCATTAAGGAAGAGAGCCAAAAAGTGTTAACAAGCCTCTTGGCCAGAAGATAATGTAAATCACCTGAGACCTTTAGTATACAAAATGATATACAGAAAGAATCTGGGTTGCGAACACTACATAATTTTGTGTTATCCATTGATCTCCATGTTTTATCAAAAGTATAAAAGGCCTTCTGAACAATAAAGGAGGAGGCCAGGGGCCGGGGCCAGTTTCTCGGACCAGCTTCTCGAACTAGTCTCTCAGCCTGGTTTCTTGGGACTCTGGCTCCCCCGTGTCTTTCTCACTCTTTCTTCTTCTCTACCTTTCCTTCTCTCTGCTCTTTACTTTAACTTCAGGCTGAATCTCCACCTGGAGTGCGGAGGCTCGCCAGGTCTACTTACTTGTCCTGGCTGTTAAGACCCACACGAAAGGGAGCTTAAGGCGAGGCACCCTTAGATATTCAAGCGGGTGCCGGTGGCCCAACGTAGGTGGTGCAAATTCCTTGTCTGGAATTTTATTGGCCGTCCGCGTAAACCAAGCTATTCAGTCCTCTTCCTCCACTTAACCTTTTACTACAATATAGTTTCCTAATCTAATCTTACATTAATAAATAAACAAGTCTTTCCACGCCAACGCCGTCCACCCTTCGAATTCCCTGGATCCACCGGGGCTGGAAGCCGGCATAAGACCTTGTGTGGAGTCGGTGCCGGAACCTGAGGATTCCTCTCCAGTGCTGACATGGAACTTGGGGTACTTCTGGAGTCTCCCCAGGGGAGTCAGTCCTCGTCTCGAGTGGGGGCATGCACGTGCGCTTTCCTCCCGAGCTGTAGCAGCAGTGTCACGCTTCCCTTCGCGTGGATCAAGGGATCTGTGGCTTTCCTCGAGGCTTTCCCACGAGGCTTTCCCTCGAGGCTTTCCCACAGGGCTGTCCCACTTGCCACCGTGGTGTGAGTCGATCCTCGGCTTGAAAGTCGAGGCAGTGCAGGGAAAACAGGTTTCCCTGGAATGACTGAGACATCCGGGGACTCTGGGAATGGTGGCACGACCTGGAGTTCCTCTCGTCTTTCCTGTAGAGCGCCTCCTCTTGAGATGCGACAGAACGCCGGGAATTCTTTCCCGACACGCAGGGAAAGGATCCCTCCTCTCGAAGCTAGGAGGCGGAAATGGGGCTCCTCTGGATGTCTCTCGTGCTTCCTCTCGAGTGGAGACGGGTATGTCGGGGAACTTCTTGAGTTGCAGCAAGGGTGTGAAGGACCCTTTTGGAAGTTCCAGAGTTTAGGTGTGATTGCCTCGAGACGTCTCAGCGGAAAAGGGCCTCATCTCGCCTGGAGGGGAGAACCTCCTCGATTTTCTGAGTTGCGCAGGTGCTGTCGACTTACGACGGGGACCTCAGGGACCCGCTCTGGTGGCCTCAGGAAAGGCCAGTACCCATGCGAGTTGCTCGGGGCCTTTGGGATTCCTCTGCCGTCGATGCCGGGCCTAAGACCTTGTGTGGAGTCGGTGCCTAACCTGAGGATTTCTCTCCAGTGCTGACATGGTTCTTGGGGTACTTCTGGAGTCTCCCCAGGGAGTAAGTCCTCGTCTCGAGTGGGGGCATGCACGTGCGCTTCCTCCGAGCTGTAGCAGCAGTGTCACGCTTCCCTTCGCGTGGATCAAGGATCTGGGCTTTCTCGAGGCTTTCCCACGAGGCTTTCCCTCGAGGCTTTTCCACAGGGCTGTCCCACGTGCTAGAGTGGTGTGAGTCGATCCTTGGCTTGAAAGTCGAGGCAGGGCAGGGAAAACAGTTTTCCCTGGAATGGACTGAGACACATGGGGGACTCTGGGAATGGTGGCACGACCCTGATTTCCTCTCGTCTTTAGTGTGGAGAGCGCCTCCTCTTGAGATGCGATGGGAACGCCGGGAATTCTTGACCGAACACGCAGGGAAAGGATCCCTCCTCTCGAGCCAGGAGGCAGAAAAGAGGCTCCACTGAATGTGGGCGGGATTCTTGTGCTTCCTCTCAAGTGGAGACGGGTATGTCGGGGAACTTCTTGAGTTGAAGCAAGGGTGTGAAGGACTCTTTGGAAGTTCGAGAGGTTAGGTGTGATTATCCTCGAGATGCCTCAGCGGAAATGGGCCTCATCTCACCTGGAGGGAGAACCTCCTGGATTTTCTCGAGTTGCGGCAGGTGCTCTCGACTTACGACCTGGACCACAAGGACCCGCTTTGGTGGCCTGAGGAAAGGCCAGTCCCCATGCGAGTTGCTCGGGCCTCTCGGGATTCTCTCCCGTCGATTTCGGGCCTAAGACCTTGTGTGCAGTCGGTGCCGGAACCTGAGGATTCCTTTCCAGTGCTGACATGGCCCTCTGGAGTCTCCCAGGGGATTCAGGCCTCGTCTCGAGTGGGGCATGAGCGTGCCCTTTCCTCCCATGCTGTAGTAACAGTGTCACGCTTCTGCTTGCGTGGACCAAGGGATCTGTGACTTTCCCTCGAGTCTTTCCCACGAGGCTCCCCACAGGGCTGTCCCACGTGTCACGGTGCTGTGAGTCGATCCTCGGCGTGAAAGCCGAGGCAGTGCAGGGAAAACAGGTTCCTGTGGAATGGACTGAGACATCTGGGGGAGTCTTGGAATGGTGGCACGACCCTGCAGTTCCTCTCCCCTTTCCTTTGGAGAGCGCCTCCTCTTGAGATGCGATGGAATGCCGGGAATTCTTTCCCGACCAAGTAGGGAAAGGATCCCTCATCTCGAGCTACGAGCCGGAAACGGAGCTCCTCTGGATGTGGCCGGGACCCTCGTGCTTCCTCTTGAGTGGAGACGGGTATGTCGGGGAACTTCTTGAGTTGCAGCATGACTGTGAAAGACTCTTTAGAATTTCCAGAGTTCACGTGTGATTAGCCTCGAGACACCTCAGTGGAAACGGGCCTCATCTCACCTGCATGGGAGAACCTCCTGGATTTTACCGAGTTGCGGCAGGTGCTCTCGACTTACGACGGGACCTCATGGACCCGCTCTGGTGACCTCAGGAAAGGCCAGTCCCCATGCGAGTTGCTATAGGTCCTGTCGCTATTCCTCTCCCGTCGATGCCAGGGCCTAAGACCTTGTGTGGAGTCGGGGCCGGAACCTGAGGATTCCTCTCCAGGGCTGACATGCATCTTGGGGTATTTCTGGAGTCTCCCCAGGGGAGTCAGTTCTCGTCTCGAGTAGGGGCATGCACGGGCGCTTTCCTCCGTGCTGTAGCAGCAGTGTCACGCTTCCCGTCGCGTGGTTTAAGGGATCTGTGGCTTTCCCTCTAGGCTTTCCCACGAGGCTTTCCCACAGGGTTGTCACACGTGCCACCGTGGTGTGAGTCGATCCTCGGCGTGAAAGTCGAGGCAGTGCAGGGAAAACAGGATCCTCTGGAATGGACTGAGACATCTGGGGACTCTTGGAATGGTGCCACGACCCATGAGTTCCTCTCGCCTTTCCTGTGCAGCGCGCCTCCTCTTGAGATGCGTCGAAACGTCGGGAATTCTTTCCCGAGGAAGCAGGGAAGGATCCCTCATCTCGAGCTTGGCGGCGGAAACGGAGCTCCTCTGGCGGTGGGCCGGACCCTCGTGCTTCCTCTGGAGTGGAGACGGGTATGTCGGGGAACTTCTTGAGTTTTAGCAAGGGTGTTTAGGACACTTTGGAAGTTCCAGAGTTTAGGTGTGATTACTCTCGAGACGCCCGCAGAGAAAATGGGCCTCATCTCGACTGGAGCAGAGAACCTCCTGGATTTTCTCGAGTTGCGGCAGTACTCTCGACATACTACCGTGACCTCTGGGACAGTGTAGCAGATGTGTCACGCTTCCGTCGCGGGGATCAAGGGATCTGTGGCTTTCCCTTGAGGCTTTCTCACAGGGCTGTCCCACATGCCACCATGGTGTGAGTGGATCCTCGGCGTGAAAGTCGAGCAGTGCTGGGAAAACGTGTTCCTCTGAAATGGACTGAGACATCTGGGGGACTCTTGAAATGGTGGCACGACCCTGGAGTTCCTCTCGCCTTTCCTATTGAGAACCCTTGCTCTTGAGATGCCATGGAACGCCGAAAATCTTTCCTGACTAAGCAGGATAGGATCCTTCATCTCGGAAACGGGGTTCCTCTGAATGTGGCGGGACCCTCGTGCTTCCTCTCGTGTGGAGACGGGTATGTCGGGGAACTTCTTGAGTTTCAGCAAGGACCTTTTAATTTCCAGAGGTTAGGTGTGATGAGCCTCCAGACACCTCAGAGGAAATGGGCCTCATCCCGCCTGGAGGGGAGAACCTCCTGGATTTTACCCAGTTGCGGCAGGTGCTCTCGAGTTATGACGGGTCCTCAGGACCCGCTCTGGTGGCCTCAGGAAAGTCCAGTCCCCATGTGAGTTACCAGGGGGCCTCTAGGGATTCCTCTCCATCGATGCGGTGCCTAAGACCTTGTGTGGAGTCGGGGCAGACCCGAGTATGCTCTCCACTGCTGACATGAATCTTTCCGTACTTCTGGAGTCTCACCAGGGGAGTCAGTCCTCATCTCGTGTGGGGGCATGCACCTGCCATTTCTCACGACCTGCAGCAGCAGTGTCACGCTTGCCGACGTGTGAATCAAGGGATCTGTCGCTTTCCATTGAGGCTTTCCCACGAGGCTTTCCAACAGGCTGTCCACGTGCCACGGTGGTGTGAGTCGATCCTCGCGTGAACGTCGAGGCAGTGCAGGGAAAACAGTTTCTTCTGGAATGGACTTAGACATCTGGGGGACTCTTGGAATGCTGGCACGACCCTGGAGTTCCTCTCGTCTTTCCTGTTGAGAGCGCCTCCTCTTGAGATGCGACGGGAAGGCTGGGAATTCTTTCCCGACGACGAAGGGAAAGGATCCTCTTCTCGAGCTACGAGGCGGAAACGGGGCTCTGCTGGATATGGGCGGGACCCTCTTCCTTCTCTCGAGTGATATGGGTATGTCGGAGAACTTCTTGACTTGCAGCAAGGGTGTGAAGAACCCTTTGGAAGTTCCAGAGGTTAGGTGTGATTAGCCTCGAGACGCCTCAGCGGAAAATGGGCCTCATCTCGCCTGGAGGGAGAACCTCTGGATTTTCTCGAGTTGCGGCAGGTGCTCTCGAGTTACGACGGAGACCTCAGGGACCCGCTCTGGTGACCTCAGGAAAGGCCAGTCCCCATTGCGAGGTGCTAGGGGCCTCTCAGTATTCCTCTCCGCTCGATGCCGGGGCCTAAGACCTTGTGTGGAGTCGGGGACCGGAACCTGAGGATTCCTCTCCAGTGCTGACAATGGATCTTGGCGTACTTCTGGAGTCTCCCAAGCTTGCGTCAGTCCTCGGCTCGCGTGGGGTCATGCACGTGCGCTTTCCTCCCGAGCGGTAGCAGCAGTGTCACGCTTTCCCTTCTCGTGGATCAAGGATCTGTGGCTTTCCCTGGAGTCTTTCCCATGAGGCTTTCCCACAGGGCTATTCCACTTGCCACCATGGTGTGAGTCGATCCTCGGGCGTGAAAGTCGAACCAGTGCAGGGAAAACAGGAACCTCCTTCCCACAGTAGGGGATACACTGTCCCCTTGGGCGGGTATCTCCAGGGCACTCGCGCTGGGGGGGTTGCCCGCGGAGGTGCGGGCCTCAGGCTCCACGTGAGAAAAGCCCCAAATGGCATTAGCTGCCAGTCCAGACGCTGGCCCCTCAGGTCTCTGGCCAGAGCCTTGGGCTCCAGGCAACTCAAAGCCCTCGGCGGTGGCACTCTGGACTGCTGTAGGGAAAGGATGCCAAGAGCCCACGGAGGAGTTGGGAGGGGACATGGGGGAAACGGAGGCGAGGACAGCGAGGGATCTAGGTGGAGGCGCTGGAGAGAGCGTCCGGTGTCCCGGAATGCCTCGGAGGAGCCAGCGGGGGACAGTCGAGGCCCAGGGACCTGTGGAATGTGAAAAGGCGGGAAATCTCAGAGCAAGGCAGGCTGGGAAAGGGGGCCGTTGGTGGCCAATTCAAAGGGACCTAGGGGCGTTTCCTGGGCGGTGAGTTCCCTTGGCACTGCTGAGGGCCCCTGATTGATCCACTCGGGTTGAACCCACCCCCCGCTGCGAGGGAGGGCCACAAACCAAAGCCCCCGAACTGCCCGCCCACCCCAACGGGGATCTTGGCGGTCCAGGGCACAGCCGTGCCGGGAAAAGCCCACTCGCTCCACGGGACTCCGTCCAGGGTCTCTGCTTGGAAAGAGGCCAGGGGCGGCCCCCTCCATCTACCCACCCAAACCCTATTGACGTCAATGGTGGCGGAGACGCCTCCCGTTCTCCAGAGTCCTGAGCTGCTGGGTCCCCGCCCACTCGGCCAGCAGTCTGCAGCGTGCCCGTGTGCCTCTCCCACCATGGCTTCGTCCGGCTCCTCCAGCACCTCAAGCGGTACGTTTGCCCTCGGTCCCTGTGGTCGGATCACATCTCAGGGGATTTGCGGGTGGCCTGGCAAGGGCTCTCGGCCAATGTGTTGACCCCCCTCCCACCGAGAACGGCTGGGACCCATCGGCCAGGCCCGGGGTTCCGAGGCGTCAGGTGTGCCAAATTCGGAGGGCGTGGCA
>NW_017194461.1:0-9333 GCF_001704415.2 Capra hircus
TCTAGCCAAACCACTATGAAGAGTGAGGATGAAATGAGGCATTTTTCACATGTGCAGAGTCTGAAATTTCCTTCTTCTGTACCCTTTGTTGAGAAGCTGCCAAAATTTGTTCTCCACCAAACCAAGAAATTCACCTAAAAAAGTTACAGAGAAGAGGTGACGCTGCAGGAAGATCCCAGCCCCGGTACAGCTGGGGCTCAGGGCTGGGGGATGAGGTCTTCAGAGAACTGACGGGCTGGCTGGCGAGTTCAGCCTTTGTGGAGGAGTGCATCCATGCAGCTGGAGAGTTCTCTGGAACATTTGGGGGGTTTCATCGACAGTTATATACAAAAATAAGCAAACAAAAGGCATGTTTTTTTGGGAATTACAAAAAAAGCCCTGCAAGTGGAGCTGATGCACCAGCAGTTTATCAGAAGGAGGAAGAGAAACCACGTCCTTGCTCTGGTAAGCATTAAGTACCTGCTCTTCAACACGCTGCCTATTGGATCCTTTCAGTCTGAAGCCCAGAAAAGCAAAAGGAGCAGCAGGAGTTCACTGCTGAAAATGTCTGGGGGGCTTACTAAGTTACATGTTGGAAAATACCAGATTGAGCAGTGAGTACTTGTTGGGGTAAGGTAAGCAGTGAGAGGGGTCTGTTAGCTTTCTGTACTTTATTGTTGTCTTGGTTGTCATTGATGTTTTGTAGGCTCTTCAAAGAAATAAGTTTCCAGGCCCCAGCCACACTGAATCTTACTCTTGGCCTCCCATAGCCCGTGGCTGCGACGTGGTGGTCATTTCTCACTGTGGAAATGACCCTTTGTTGTACCTTCCACCAATGCTTACGATTCTGCAAACAGGGGGCTGCTACAAGTCATTGCCAAGTAGAAACGGGAGTAAGTTGAAGACAGTTTTGTTTTCCAACAAAATGGATTAAAAGTTTATTTTAAAACTTGACGCCTGACTTTTGGTTAAGTTTAGGTTACATTAAAATTGAGAACAGAGACTGTCCTGTGAGAAACTCTGCTCAACACAGACACTGATTGTTACCGAGAATCCCTAGTTGTTGGCAGCTGTCTGAGTCAGGAGAGTCCTGGCTTTTCGTGGTGAATGTGCAGTTTATAGAATTATTTCACTGACTGAATCTAATTGTCACAGCAGCCCCTTGAGATGGTCAGGCTGTGTGTTATTTTCACTATTTTATAGATGAGAAAATTAAGCTCATGAAAAGTCCTTACCTGCTGACAAGTGTGACAAGACGTGGGAGTTGAATTTAGATTATCTTTTTAAAAAGTTTTACTTACTTGGCTGCATGAGGTCTTAGTTGGGGCACGTGGGCTCTTCCGTCGTGGCGCACAGACTCTAGTTGCAGCGCGTGTGGACTCTGAATTGTGGTGTGTGGACTTCAGAGCACCAGGGCTCACTAGGTCAGTGTGTGGGCTTGGCTACTCCTCAGCATGTGGCATCTCAATTCCCTGCCCAGGGATCAAACCCACATCCCCTGCATTGACAGGCAGATTCTTAACCACTGGACCACTGGGGAAGTCCCATGAATTTAGATTTTCTGTCATCTTATCCCTATCACAGTTTTTGTAATCCTACTCTATTTTTCCCAGGCATAAGAATCGGAAAATAGCTGAGAAGCCAGATGGAAAGGGGAGAAGGTGGATGTGATGCACTGTACCATCCGCTTTGTTGGGGTCTGGCTGTCAGGGAACTGATGAGTGTGATCTGTCTCGGTTCTTCTCCCCAGAGATGCACTACGGGTGGTTCCATCACTCATTATAAGGTGAAAAATAGCAGTACAGATTTCATCTTAGAAAAGATAATGGTTTATCTCATTATGCCTTGTGGTTTGATGAGTTTTCTTTGGAAATCTGCATTGTCTGTGTTATGATATATTGACTTAATAATATTAAGTGGGTGCATTTATATCACTCAGCAGCTGACCCCACTGATGAGAGGCAGCTTGTGTTGAGATTGGCCTGGCTGGGCCAGGAAAGAATGTCCAGGCCTGCCGCTTGTGGCTGTCCTGTTTCGTCCGTGTCTCCAGGGTCAGCCTGCATTTAGGTGTGAGACCTGGAAGCTGGTGCTTGCCTGGATCTGCATAAAAGAAAGAGCAGACTTGTTCTTGTCTTCAGTTAATTGAGGCCATGTGTTCAGGAAGGTGCTGGCAGACGGTGCCCCTTCGAGAGAGATCCCTGAGGCACAGAAGAGAGCAGGATTCAGGTGGTGCAGCAGGAATCTTGCTCTCCTAAGGAAGAGATGGTAACCTTTTTCACAGCCCTTTTCAGGAGGCTGTTAGTGCATCCTTGTGCGGTCTGGAGCCAGACTGCCTGGACTTGAGATCCTGTTGCTGCTATATGTTAAGCTGCGCAGCCTTGGGCAAACTGCTTCCACCTCTCTGCCCTAGGCTGCTCCTCTGTGAAATGAGATAGGACCTCGCCTGCCAGTAAGGGAACTTTGCAGATGAAATGATTTTTACTTGTGCACAAGTGATTTTTAGTTTAGACCCTATCAGAAGCTGAGTCAGTGTGTCTGAATCCATTCTAAGGAGATTATGTTTTGGCTTTTCTGACCTGCATGACAGTGATGATGGCAAAAACTTAGTACTTACTGTACTACTTACTGCATACAGAGAGGTGTCCTGCATGCTTTTATGTACACTTTCTGTGATTTTTTAACCTTTGTCCAAAATTGTATTGAATTTGTTTGTCTTTGCAGCCTCTGGCAGTCATCGTGTGCCCTGGTTGGAAAAAGGCCCAATTTATTTTTGAATTATTGGGAGACTATATTGCATCCTGCAGACCTCTTCATCCTGTGTTGTTAACAATCGGACTCCGCAAAGATGAAGCCAAAAATATGAAGCTTCCGAGGGGGTGTAAGCAGCCTGTCCAGGCTATCTGGTTTTCCCTAGGCCTGGGAGCCACCCGGGGCTTGTGTGCTGGCCGGCCTCGCTTACCAGCTGTGTGTCTGTAGGTAGTCAGGGTGTACTCTTGGCTTGCATCTGTTTCACTGAGAAAGCTCTGTCTTTGCATTGATTTATCAACTATGTAGGAAACACCTGCTGTTTATTTAGTGTTGACTAAAACCCTACCCTGCCTTTCAGGAGCTCAAAACCTGGTGGAAACCCAGGTATTTAATCAGAAAATACAGGGGCTGGCCCAGGCAGGCCTCTTGTGTACCACCTGAGTAAGAAAAACAGGTTTTTATTTTATTAAAAGGCATTTCTAGAAAGTGTATGAAGTCTTAGCAAAGGAGATGTTAGAACACGTGTGCAAACTCTAAAGTGTTAACTCTGTTTTCTTTTAAAATGTAGGCAATGTGGTTGTTACAACACCACATAGTCTCCTGAGACTTCTCCAGTATCAAAGCTTGTTGTTTCTTAGACTCTGTCACCTACTTTTGGATGAAGTGGAAGTGTTACTCTCTGAAGCTAACGAGCAAGTAAGTGTGTCACGTTCATTCAGATGTCATTACTACTTAGAAATATTTATATATATGTGTATATATATATCGGAGAAGGCGATGGCACCCCACTCCAGTACTCTTGCCTGGAAAATCCCATGGACAGAGGAGCCTGGTAGGCTGCAGTCCATGGGGTCCTGAAGAGTCAGACACGACTGAGCGACTTCACTTTCACTTTTCACTTTCATGCATTGAAGAAGGAAATGGCAACCCACTCCAGTGTTCTTGCCTGGAGAATCCCAGGGACGGGGGAGCCTGGTGGGCTGCCATCTGTGGTGTTGCACAGAGTTGGACACGACTGAAGCAACTTAGCAGCAGCATATGTATATATATATAGAGAGAGAGAAAATTGAAAGTCTTTTAGAAATCAGGAAATGTGTTTAGTTGGGAAAAAGCTGCTTAATCTGAAAAAATTTTCCTTTTATGCTGTAATTAAGATGAGAGACATTTATCTGAATTTTCTACCCAATGTTAAAGTACTTTGAAGAGCAAACATTCTTTCCTAGGGAAATTTTTCTAAAATACTTAATATTTTTCTGGTTATAAAATCAATAATTTTGTTTTAGAAAATTTGGGAAATAGAGAAGAACACTTGAAAAAAACCCCCACATGTGTAATCTTAACACTCAGAGGTAATCAGTTGTTCCTAATTTAGAGTATTTCTTTCCTTTTTGTAATTTTGGTGTCTGTTGATACATATAATTAATGTCCAATTCAGTTCAGTCGCTCAGTCATGTCCGACTCTCTGTGACCCCATGAATCACAGCATGCCAGGCCTCCCTGTCCATCACCAACTCCCGGAGTTCACTCAAACTCATGTCCATCGAGTCGGTGATGCCATCCAGCCATCTCATCTTCTCGTCCCCTTCTCCTCCTGCCCCCAATCCCTCCCAGCATCAGGGTCTTTTCCAATGAGTCAACTCTTTGCATCAGGTGGCCAAAGTGTTGGAGTTTCAGCTTCAGCATCAGTCCTTCCAGCGAACAGCTAGGACTGATCTCCTTTAGGATGGACTGGTTGGATCTCCTTGCAGTCCAAGGGACTCTCAAGAGTCTTCTCCAGCACCACAGTTCAAAAGCATCAGTTCTTCGGTGCTCAGCTTTCTTCACAGTCCAACTCTCACATCCATACATGACCACAGGAAAAACCATAGCCTTGACTAGATGGACCTTTGTTGGCAAAGTAATGTCTCTGCTTTTGAATATGCTATCTAGCTTGGTCATAAATTTCCTTCCAAGGAGTAAGCATCTTTTAATTTCATGGCTGTGATCACCATCTGCAGTGATTTTGGAGCCCCCAAATAATAAAGTCTGACACTGTTTTCCAGTGTTTCACATCTATTTGCCATGAAGTGATGGGACCAGATGCCATGATCTTCATTTTCTGAGTGTTGAGCTTTAAGCCAACTTTTTCGCTCTCCTCTTTCACTTTCATCAAGAGGCTTTTCAGTTCCTCCTCACTTTCTGCCATAAGGGTGGTGTCATCTGCATATCTGAGGTTATTGCTATTTCTTCCCAGCAATCTTGATTCCAGCTTGTGCTTCTTCCAGCCCAATATTTCTCATGATGTACTCTGCATAGAAGTTGAATAAGCAGGTGACAATATACAGCCTTGACGTACTCCTTTTCCTATTTGGAACCAGTCTGTTGTTCCATGTCCAGTTCTAACTGTTCCTTCCTGACCTGCATACAGATTTCTCAAGAGGCAGGTCAGGTAGTCTGGTATTCGCATCTCTTGAAGAATTTTCCACAGTTTCTTGTGATCCACACAGTCAAAGGCTTTGGCATAGTCAAAAAGCAGAAAAACATCTGGAACTTTCTTGCTTTTTCGATGATCCAGCGAATGTTGGCAATTTGATCTCTGGTTCCTCTGCCTTTTCTAAAACCAGCTTGAACATCTGGAAGTTCATGGTTCACATACTGCTGAAGCCTGGCTTGGAGAAGTTTTGAGCATGACTCTTTTAATGTTACCTACTTTTGTGTGTTAGTTTGTACCTCGCATTCCAGTGAACAGCTCTGTGCTGCTGCTGCTATTCCCTAGCATGATTGTTTCTTGTCCGCCTAGTACTGAATCCTGTGGGCACAACATAATTTGTTTATAATTGCTCTATATTTGGATATTTAGGATCACTTGTGTGTGTGGCTGAAGAAACACATCTTTTTTGCACACATTTTCCTTAGGATAAATTCCTAGGAAGGGGATTAATGGATCAGAGGCTGTGAATTCTTAGAAGGCATTTGTTGAAAGCAGTGACAGCCTGGAGCATTCCTGTGGGGGCAGTGATGGCCCCAGCGTCAAGTCCAGGCTTTGTTACTTCCTGACTGTGTGAGTCTGGGCAGGGTTCCTGAACTCCTCTAAAGTCTCAGTTGTTATTTGCAAAGTTAATATCTGGACCACTGCCTTGTACACTGGCCCTTCTGAAAGTGTAGATGAATTTGCACTCCACCAGGCAGTGTACCAGAGGCCACACACGCTGGACCCCTAGCAGTAGGAGGCCCTCGTCCAGCTTCCTTTTCCAGGCTGATTGTTACACATGGAGTCTGATTTACTGAATCTCTGTGTCCTTGACAGTTTGATAAATTGAGCATTGATTCATACTGGCCATTTGAACCCAATCTTTTATGAGCTGCTGTTTCATTTCCTTTGATTGTTTTCTTTCAGTGGGATTATCTTTTTCTACTTAGTTTGTACAGTAGAAGTTTTTATATAAAGCAATTAATCCTTTGTTACCTCTGTTAACCCCTGATTCTGGGAAAGGTTGAGGGCAAGAGGAGAAGGTGGAGACAGAGGATGAGATGGTTGGTTGGTATCACCTACTCAATGGACATGAGTTTGACTAGACTCTGGGAGATAGTGAAAGACAAGGAAGCCTGGCATGCTGCAGTCTGTGGGACTGCAAAGAGCTGGTGTTTTAATTTTGTCTATATTTAACATTTTTCCTTTTTAGTCTTTTTTCTTTTGCTTTAATGTTTAAAGACTTTCCCCATTCTGAGAACAGAAAATATACACTCTTTACTGTTTATGTTCTGTCAAACTAATTCTTAGTTTCTTTTGAAATAAAAATGAAATTAATTATACTAATTTTTTAGATGTTTGCTATATTAGATAACTTTAAAAAAACATGGAAGTTGAAGAAAGGGAATCTGCCCCACATCAGATTGTTGCAGTTGGAGTTCATTGGAACAGACATATAGAGCATTTAATCAAAGAGTTCATGAACGACCCCTACATTGTGATCACGGCCATGGAAGAGGCTGCCCTCTATGGCTGCGTCCAGCAGGTACTGCGCTGTGGGTGCGCGCATGGTGGGGGCTGGTGAGCACAGGCCAGTAACCTTTATTCGTGGCTTAATAGTTAAAGATTACTGCATTGATTTCACATACAAATCTGGAATTATGTATTTGAATTTTTATTGCTTTTTATACCTTCTCTATTAAAGTTATGACTTTCCTATAAAAAGGAAAACTGGAGCACCTTGAACATTTTTAAAAGTCCCACTGTTTTTGCGTTTCTTTACTAGGTAGTACATCTTTGCTTGGAATGTGAAAAAACTTCTACTTTACTCCAGACTCTTGATTTCATCCCAAGTCAGGCACAGAAGACCTTGATCTTCACCTGTTCTGCAGCTGAGACAGAAACCGTGTGTAAGGTGAGCCCTGCCACGCATAGAATGTGCTTATGGCTTGTTTACACTGTGGCTGAATCCGCAGTCCTCAGGGAATTACTGGAATAGTTAAATTTTTGACAAGAAAATAAAGGTTTATAAATTCAGCATCAGCACAGGCTCTGCCAGAAAGCAACGCTGGTGGCAGTAAGAAAGGACAGCAGGGCCTGACACTGAGGCGTCAGAGCCAAGGGGGCCTGGCTGAACGTGGGAAGGAGCCGGTTCATGCCCAGGTGGCAGCCTCCTCTGTCCCCTCTGTTTAAGAAAGTAGAGATGCTGACACTAAGATGTATCATCATTTTTTAGCCAGAGAAGCCAAATAAATTGGCCAAAGATTTAATCTAGTTGCATATGAAATCTCAAATGTGGAAACGAGGCCGCACAGAAAAGAGAAGCAGTGCATCCACATTTCAACAAAAACGCACTCGGGGGTGGAGCGGACAAACCCTCCTGACAGTAGTGCCATAACCTTCATGTGTTCATAGACATACCCCTGCAGAGGTGAGTATACATGCACATAAGTACACACACACACACACGTATGCACACATTATTTTAAAAGGAAGAAAAATAGTTTCAGCAAAATAATATTTGTTTCACTGAAGCAAGTTTTTAGGTACAAATGATAGAATTTTGAAAGCATATTTATTTAAATTTACAACCATCTCATTCTTAGAATTAGTGGATCAGTGAGGTAACCCCGTCACAAATAATTTTAAATGGCATATATTGATGTAATTGATAATTATTGATGAAAAATTATCTCTTAAGTTTATATTCCTGAGTGTGAACTGGCCCCTTTGGTTTCATCTTCAGGTGGTAGAAAGCAATTCCATATTTTTGCTTGAAAATGCATAAAGAAATGATTTTTAATTTAAAAAGTGTTTCACAACAGTGGAAAAAGAAGTTAAGTTCTGGTTCTCACATTGTATTAGGTAAGTATTTCAATTTCTACTTCTATTTAGAGAAGGCTGAACTAATAGGAATTATTCTTTGATTGATTTATTTACCTCTTTTCCAAATTTATTATTCTCAGATTTAATGAGAATGTATTAGTAATGTTAATTTCAAAGTGAAAATTAACTTCAGTTAATTGATGTTGAGGTGAAATTCAGGTATCTCCAGGGCAGTGGTCAGCAACCCTTGGTCTAGATGTGTTCCCTGGAGTCGAGTTTAAGGATCACTGTCATATATATGTATGCCTGTGATGAAACTTGTCATCAATGATCGCTAAATTTGGTGTTGGAAATACAAAAGTCAATTTGTATTAAATAAGTGAAAACATCACATGGGTAGCTTAGATTTGTAATAGAGGCATTTTTCAAGTTAAAAAGGAGACTATTTTTTCTGAAATTTAATGACTGAGCTTTGAAGTTTGGGAAAAGAAATGGGAAAGAAGTTTCCTTGTATCTCAGCAATAAAATGAAATAAATGTTTTGAAGTATGGTTCCTGGAATTTTCTCTGTGAAGTGCGTGTGGTGAAATTCCAGCTCCTTTGAGACTGTCACTTCTTTTTCTCCAGCCCTAACAGACGACTGCATCCCACTCTTGGCCATCACCGATGCCACATGTGTTATTCACTTCAGCTTTCCTTCCTCACCAAAAGTTTTCGGTGGACGCCTGCATTGCATGTCTGATCATTTTCAGAGCTTAACTGAACAGGTTTGACTAATACGCATTATTTAATATTTCACTAGCATTTTCCACGTAATGACAAACTTAGAGTCTGTTAAGTTTTATCATTTAGACTGGTATGGATGATTCACTTCCTTTATTTGGCCCCAATTTTAAGGGTTCTGCAGAACAGGGAGATAAAAAGACCAAATCTGTCTTGCTGCTATCGGAGAGAAATGCCTGCCACGCAGTTGGGTGTCCTGCGCTACTTGGAGCGAGCAGATGCCAAGATCCCTTCAGAGCTGTACGAGTTTACTGCGGGGGTTCTGGAAGCCAAAGAAGATAGAAAAGCCAGAAGGCCTCTTTGTCCATATCTTAAGGCTTTTGGTTTTTGCAAGTAAGCCAGTCATCTTTTTTTTGAAATACAATATGCAGTAAATTGCACAGATGTTAAATGTATAGCTTGAGGGTGGTTATATAAGTAATGCGCAACCCATGGGAACCACACCCAGCTCTGAAGGACCCTCTTAGAGGTCCTCTCCATCCTCCTCCTCCAGAAGTAACCACCCTCATTTTATCTACCAACACTGACTAATTTTTACTATGTTTTGAC
>NW_017194462.1:0-9333 GCF_001704415.2 Capra hircus
CCCCGTTTCTGCCTCCTATCTCGAGAGGAGGGATTCTTTCCCTGCGTGGTCGGGAAAGAATTCCCGTTTTCCCGTCGCATCTCAAGAGGAGGCGCTCTCCACAGGAAAGGCGAGAGGAACTCCAGGGTTGCCACCATTCCCAGAGTCCCCCTGATGTCTCAGACCATTCCAGGGAAACCTGTTTTCCCTGCACTGCCTCGACTTTCAAGCCGAGGATCAACTCACACCATGGTGGCACGTGGCACAGCCCTGTGGGAAAGCCTCGTGGAAAGCCTGGTGGGAAAGCCTCGAGGGAAAGCCACAGATCCCTTGATCCACGCGAAGGGAAGCGTGACCCTGCTGCGCTACAGCTCAGGAGGAAATCGCACGTGCATGCCCTCACTCGAGACGAGGACTGACTCCCCTGGGGAGACTCCAGAAGTACCCAAGATCCATGTCAGCACTGGAGAGGAATCCTCAGGTTCCGCACCGACTCCACACAAGATCTTAGGCCCCGGCATCACGGAGAGGAATCCCGAGAGGCCCCCGAGCAACTCGCATGGGACTGCCTTTCCTGAGGACACCAGAGCGGGTCCCTGAGGTCCCTGTCGTAAGTCGAGAGCACCTGCCGCAACTCGAGAAAATGCAGGAGGTTCTACCCTCCAGGCGAGATGAGGCCCATTTCCGCTGAGCGTCTGGAGGCTAATCACATCTAAATCTGGAACTTCCAAAGGGTCCTTCACACCCTTGCTGCAACTCAAGAAGTTCCCCGACATACCCGTCTCCACTCGAGAGGAAGCACGAGAGTCCCGCCCACATCCAGAGGAGACCCGTTTCCGCCTCCTAGCTCGAGAGGAGGGATCCTTTCCCTGCGTGGTGGGAAAGAATTCCCCGCGTTCCTGTCGCATCTCAAGAGGAGGCGCTCTCCACAGGAAAGGCGAGAGGAACTCCAGGGTCGTGCCACCATTCCCAGAGTCCCCCAGATGTCTCAGTCCATTCCAGGGAAACCTGTTTTCCCTGCACTGCCTCGACTTTGAAGCCGAGGATCCACTCACACCTCGGTGGCACTTGGGACAGCCCTGTGGGAAAGCCTCGTGGGAAATCCTCGTGGGAAAGCCTCGAGGGAAAGCCACAGATCCCTTGATCCTCGCGAAGGGAAGCGCGACCCTGCTGCTACAGCTCGAGAGTAAAGCGCACGTGCATGCCCCACTCGAGACGAGGACTGACTCCCCTGGGGAGACTCCAGAAGTACCCCAAGATCCATGTCAGCAGTGGAGAGGAATCCTCAGGTTCCGGCACCGACTCCACACAAGATCTTAGGCCCGGCATCACGGAGAGGAATCCCGAGAGGCCCCCGAGCAACTCGCATGGGGACTGGCCTTTCCTGAGGCCACCAGAGCGGGTCCCTGAGATCCCCGTCGTAAGTCGAGACCACCTGCCGCAACTCGAGAAAATCCAGGAGGTTCTCCCCTCCAGGCGAGATGAGGCCCATTTCCGCTGAGACTTCTCGAGGCTAATCACACCTAAACTCTGGAACTTCCAAAGGGTCCTTCACACCCTTGCTGCTACTCAAGAAGTTCCCGACTTACCCGGCTCCACTCGAGAGGAAGCACGAGACTCCCGCCACATCCAGAGGAGACCCGTTTCTGCCTCCTAGCTCGAGAGGAGGGATCCTTTCCCTGCGTGGTCGGGAAAGAATTCCCGGCGTTCCCGTCGCATCTCAAGAGAGGGCACTCTCCACAGGAAAGGCGAGAGGAACTGCAGGTCGTGCCACCATTCCCAGAGTCCCCCAGATGTCTCAGTCCATTCCAGGGAAACCTGTTTTCCCTGCACTGCCTCGACTTTCAAGCCGATTTCGACTCACACCACGGGCGCGTGGGACACCCCTGTGGGAAAGCCTCGTGGGAAAGCCTCGTGGGAAAGCCTCGAGGAAAGCCACAGATCCCTTGATCACGCGAAGGGAAGCGTGACCTGCTGCTACAGCTCGGGAGGAAAGCGCACGTGCATGCCCCACTCGAGACGAGTTCTGACTCCCCTGGGGAGACTCCAGAAGTTCCCCAAGATCCATATCAGCACTGAGAGAAATCCCTCAGGTTCCGGCACCGACTCCACACAAGGCCTTATGCTCCGGCATCGATGGGAGTGGAATCCCAAGAGGCCCCCGAAAAACTCGCATGGGGGACTGGCATTTCCTGAGGCCACCAGAGTGCGTCCCTGAGGTCCCCGTCGTAAGTTGAGAGCACCTGCCGCAACTCGAGAAATCCAGGAGATTCTCCCCTCCAGGCGAGGTGAGGCTCGCTTCTACTGAGGCATCTCGAGGCTAATCACACCTAACTTCTGGAACTTCCAAAGGGTCCTTCACACCCTTGCTGCAACTCAAGAAGTTCCTCGACATTCCCATCTCCACTCGAGAGGAAGACCTAGCGTCCCGCCTTCATCCAGAGGAGACCCTTTTCCGCCTCATAGCTGCAGACGAGGATTCCTTTCCTTGCGGGGTCGGGAAAGAATTCCCGGCGTTCCCGTCGCATCTCAAGAGGAGGCGCTCTCCAAAGGAAAGGCGAGAGGAACTCCAGGGTCGTGCCACCATTCCCAGAGTCCCCCAGATGTCTCAGTCCATTCCAGGGAAACCTGTTTTCCCTGGCAGTGCCTCGACTTTCAAGCCGAGGATCGACTCACACCACGGTGGCACGTGGGACAGCCCTGTGGGAAAGCCTCGTGGGAAAGCCACATATCCCTTGATCCATGCGAAGGGAAGCGTGACACTGCTGCTACAGCTCGGGAGGAAATCGAACGTGCATGCCCCCACTCGAGACGAGGACTGACTCCTCTGGGGAGACTCCAGAAGTACCCGAAGATCCATGTCAGCACTAGAGAGGAATCCTCAGGTTCCGGCACCGGACTCCACACAATGTCTTAGTCCCCGGTATCGACGGAAGGGAATCCCGAGAGGCCCCCGAGCAACTCACATGGGGACTGGCCTTTACTGAGGCCACCAGAGCGGGTCCCTGAGGTCCCAGTCGTAATTCGAGATCACCTGCCGCAAGTCCAGAAAATCCAGGAGGTTCCACCCTCCAGGCGAGATGAGGCCCATTTCTGCTGAGGCGTCTCGAGGCTAATCACATCTACGCCTCTGGAACTTCCAAAGTGTCATTCACACCCTTGCTGCAACTCAAGAAGTTCCCCTACATACCCGTCTCCACTCGAGAGGAAACACCAGAGTCCCGCCCACATCCAGAGGAGCCCCGTTTCCGCCTCATAGCTTGAGACGAGGGATCCTTTCCCTGCCTGGTCGGGAAAGAATTCCCGGCGTGCCTGTCGCATCTCAAGAGGAGGCGCTCTCCACAGGAAAGGCGAGAGGAACTCCAGGGTCGTGCCACCATTCCCAGAGTCCCCCAGATGTCTCAGTCCAGTCCAGGGAAACCTGTTTTCCCTTCACTGCCTCGACTTTCAAGCCGAGAATCAACTCACACTACGGTGGCACGTGGGACAGCCCTGTGGGAAAGCCTCGTGGGAAAGCCTGGTGGGATAGCCTCGAGGGAAAGCCACAGATCCCTTGATATACGCGAAGGGAAGCGTGAGACTGCTGCTACAGCTCGGGAGGAAAGCGCACGTGCATGCCCCCACTCGAGAGGAGGACTGACTCCCCTAGGGAGACTCCAGAAGTACCCCAAGATCCATGTCAGCACTGGAGAGGTATCCTCAGGTTCCGGCACCGACTCCACACAAGATCTTAGGCCCCCCGGCATCGAGGGTAGAGGAATCCCGAGAGGCCCCCGAGCAACTCGCATGGGGGACTGGCCTTTCCTGAGGCCACCAGAGCGGGTCCCTGAGGTCCCCTTTGTAAGTCGAAAGCACCTGCCGCAACTCGAGAAAATCCAGGAGGTTCTCCCCTCCAGGCGAGATGAGGCCCATTTCCGCTCAGGCGTCTCGAGGCTAATCACACCTAACCTCTGGAACTTCCAAAGGGTCCTTCACACCCTTGCTGCAACTCAAGAAGTTCCCCGACATACCCGTCTCCGCTCGAGAGGAAGCACGAGAGTCCCGCCCACATCCAGAGGAGCCCCGTTTCCGCCTCCTAGCTCGAGAGAAGGGATCCTTTCCCTGCGTGGTCGGAAAGAATTCCCGGCGTTCCCGGCGCATCTCAAGAGGAGGCGCTCTCCACAGGAAAAGGCAAGAGGAACTCGAGGGTCGTGCCACCATTCCAGAGTCCGCCAGAAAATTCCTTGTCGGGAATTTTATTGGCCTTCCGCGTAAACCTAGCTATTCAGCCTTTTTCCTCCAGTTAATCTTCTTACTACCTATAATTTCTTAATCTCATCTTACATTAATAAATACACAAGACTTTCCACGTCAACGCCGTCCATCCATCGAATTCCCTGGGTCCAGCGGGGCTGGACCCCGGCACACTGAGATATCTGGGGGACTCTTGGAATGATGGCACGACACTGGAGTTTCTCTCGCCTTTCCTGTGGAGAGCGCCTCCTCTTGAGATGCGACGGGAACACCGGGAATTCTTTCCGGAACATACAGGGAAAGGATACCTGACCGTCGAGGTACGAGGCGGAAACGGGGCTCCTCTGGATGTGGGCGGGACTCTCGTGCTTCCTCTCGAGTGGAGTCAGGTATGTTGGGGAACTTCTTGAGTTGTAGCAAGGGTGTGAAGGACCCTTTGGAAGTTCCAGAGGTTTAGGTGTGATTAGCCTCGAGACGCCTGAGCGGAAATGGGCCTCATCTCGCCTGGAGGGGAGAACCTCCTGGATTTTCTCGGAGTTTCGGCAGGTGCTCTTGACTTACGACGGGGACCTCAGGGACCCGCTCTGGTGGACTCAGGAAAGGCCAGTCCCCATGCGAGTTGCTCGGGGCCTCTCGGGATTCCTCTCCCTTCGACGCCTGGGCCTAAGACCTTGTGTGGAGTCGGTGCCGGAACCTGAGGATTCCTCTCCAGTGCTGACATGGATCTTGGGGTACTTCTGGAGTCTCCCCAGGGGAGTCAGTCCTCGTCTCGAGTGGGGCATGCACGTTCGCTTTCCTCCCGAGCTGTTTGCAGAACTGTCACGCTTCCCTTCCCTTGGATCAAGGGATCTGTGGCTTTCCCCTCGAGGCTTTTCCAGGAGGCTTTCCCACGAGGCTTTCCCACAGGGCTGTCCCACGTGCCACCGTGGTGTGAGTCGATCCTCGGCTTGAAAGTCGAGGCAGTGCAGGGAAAACAGGTTTTCCCTGGAATGGACTGAGACATCTGGGGGACTCTGGAATGGTGGCACGACCTGGAGTTCCTCTCGCCTTTCCTGTGGAGAGCGCCTCCTCTTGAGATGAGACAGGAACGCCGGGAGTTCTTTCCTGACCATGCAGGGAAAGGATCCCTCCTCTCGAGCTAGGAGGCGGAAACGGGGCTCCTCTGTATGTGGGCGGGACTCTCGTTCTTCCTCTCGAGTGGAGAGAGGTATGTAGGGGATCTTCTTGAGTTGCAGCAAGGGTGTGAAGGACCCTTTGGAAGTTCCAGAGGTTAGGTGTGATTAGACTCGAGACGTCTCAGCGGAAATGGCCTCATCTCGACTGCAGGGGAGAACCTCCTGGTTTTCTCGAGTTTCAGCAGGTGCTCTCCAGTTACGACCGGACTTATGTAACCCGCTCTGGTCCACTCAGGTAATGCCAGTCGACTTCGAGTTGCTAAGGGCCTCTGGGATTCCTCTCCGGTCGATGACGGGGCCTAAGACCTTTTGGAATCGGTGCCCGAACCTGAGGTTTCCTCTCCAGTGCTGAAATGGATCTTGGGGTACTACTGGAGTCTCCACAGGGAGTCATCTTCGTCTCCAATGGGGGCATGCACGTGCGCTTTTCTCCCGAGCATTAGGAGCAGAGTCAATTTTCCCGTTGGGTTGATCAAAGGGTTTCTTGTTTCCCTCGAGGCTTTCCACGTGGCTTTCCCACGAGGCTTTCCCACAGGGCTGTCCCACGTGCCACCATCGTGTGAGTCGGTCCTCCGCGTGAACGTCGAGCAGTGCAGGGTAAACAAGTTCCTCTGGAAAGGACTGAGTCATCTGGGGGACTCTTGGAATGTGGAACGACCCTGGAGTTCCTCTCACCTTTTCTTGTGGAGCGTGCCTCCTCTTGAGATGCGACAGGTACGACAGGAATTCTTTCCCGGCCAATCAGGGAAAGCATCCCTCACATTGAGCTAGGAGGGGGAATTGGGGCTCCTCTGGATGTGGGTGGTACCCTGGTGATTCCTATGTAGTGGCGACGGGTCTCTTCTGGATCTTCTTGAGTTGCAACAAGGGTGTGAAGGACCCTTTGGAAGTTCCAGAGGTTAGGTGTGATTAGCCTCGAGACGTCTCAGTGGAAATGGGCCTCATCTCGCCTGAAGGGGAGAATCTCCTTCATTTTCTCGAGTTGTGGCAGGTGCTCTCGACTTACGACGGGGACCTCAGGGACCCGTTCTGTTGGCCTTAGGAAGACCAGTCCCCATGCGAGTTGCTAGAGGCCTCTCGGATTCCTCACCGGTAGATGCCGGGGCCCAAGACCTTCGGTGGAGTGGGGGCCAGAACCTGAGTATTCCTCTCCAGTGCTGACATGTTTTTGGGATACTTCTGAAGTCTCCCAAGGGGAATCAGTCCTCGTCTCGAGTGGGGCATGTGCATGCTCTTTCCTCCCGAGCTGTAGCAGCAGTGTCATGCTTCCCGTCGCGTGGATCAATGGATCTGTGGCTTTTCCTCTAGGCTTTTCCTAGAGGATTTCCCACGAGGCTTTCCCACAGGGCTGTCCCCGTGCCACCGTGGTGTGAGGCGATCCTCGGCATGAAAGTTTAAGCACTCTGTAAAAACAAGATCCTCTGGAATGGACTGAGACATCTGGGACGCTTGGAATGGTGGCACGACCATGGAGTTCCTCTCTCCCTTCCTGTGGGAGCGCCTCCACCTGAGATGCGACGGAATGCCGGAAGTTCTTTCCCGACCAAGCAGGGAAAGGATCCCTCATCTCTAGCTAGGAGGATGAAACGGGGCTACTCTGGATGTGGGCAGGACCCTCGTGTTTCCTCTCGAGTGGAGATGGGAATGTCGGGGAACTTCTTGAGTTGCAGCAAGGGTGTGAAGGACCCTTTGGAAGTTCCAGAGATTAGATGTAATTAGCCTCGAGACACCTCATTGGAAATGGGCCTCATCTCGCCTGGAGGGGAGAACCTCCTGGATTTTCTCGAGTTGCGGCAGGTGCTCCCGACTTACGACGGGGACCTCAGGGACCCGCTCTGGTGGCTTCATCAAAGTCCAGTCCCCATGCCAGATGCTGGGGGGCTTCTCTTGATAACTCTCCTGTTGATGCCCGGCCGAACAACTTGTGTGGATTCGGGGCCGGAACCTGAGGTTTCCTCAGCAGTGCTGACATGGATATTGGGGTTCTTCTGGAGTCTCACCTGGAGAGTCAATCCTCCTCTCAAGTGAGGGCACGCACGTGCTTTCCTCCCGAGCTGTAGCAGCAGGGTCACGCTTCCCGTCGTGTGGATCAAGGGATCTGTGGCTTTCCCTGGAGGCTTTCCCACGAGGCTTTCTCACAGGGCTTTCCCTCGTGCCACCGTGGTGTGAGTTGATCCTCAGCGTGAAAGTCGAGGCAGTGCAGGGAAAACAGGTTCCTCTGAATTGACTGATGGGGAGCCAGTATGAGGACTCCCGCCCGTGATAACGTCATGAGGAAGAAAGCTGACATAGGCATGGTGTGTTCAGACTTCAGGGACCCCTCTGGAAGTTCCTACGCACGTACCCCAACAAAAATCTGCCGGCTTTTTTGCTCTGCTTTTCCACTCTTCTGACATTTTCTGGAAAAAGTCAATTCAGGGCTTTAGTCTTCTGCATTTGAAAGAGTGTTTCAATCCAAAAACCCCTCTGAATGCTTTCTAGCCTGCCTGCAGGACTCGTACAGCTGGGCATGTGATTGTTTGAGGCCTCCTTTCCCCAGGAGGCACAGGAAGCTTAAAGCATCCTAGGAATGTAGGGGCATCCGAGGAGTCAAAATCTTTATAATAGGACTGATTAAAAGTTTCATTTTTTGGGTCAATGCTTGCTGCTAAATTTTCATATCCTTTATTTTTAGATAGAGTTGGTATATTAAAAAAACAAGTAGTAGACCTGGTATTAGCAACATTAGATCTTTGAGTTAAGTACCTTCTTTGTTATAACCCACTGCACCTTTGTTCTATAGAGATGTAACTTTAATGCTTTAAGGAAATGCAGATTAAAGAAAAACACTTCAGAGGAAACAAAATTAACATTCATTAAGGAAGAGAGCCAAAAAGTGTTTAACAAGCCTCTTGGCCAGAAGATAATGTAAATCACCAGAGACCTTTTGTATACAAAATGATGTACAGAAAGAGTCTGGGGTGCGAACGCTACATAATTTTGTGTTACCCATTGAACTCCATGTTTTATCAAAAGTATAAAAGGCTTTATGAACAATAAAGGATGGGCCAGTTTCTCGGACCAGTTTCTCGAACTAGTCTCTCGGCCTGGTTTCTTGGACTCAGGCTCCCCCCGTGTCTTTTCTCTCTTTCTTCTTCTCTCCCTTTCCTTCTCTCTGCTTTTTACTTTAACTTCAGGCTGAATCTCCACCAGGGCGCGGAGGCTCGCCAGGTCTACTTACTTGCCTGGCTGTTAAGACCTGCACGAAAGGGAGCTTAAGGCGAGGCACCCTTAGATATTCAAGCAGGGGCTGGTGGCCCAACGTAGATGGTGAAAATTCCTTGTCTGGAATTTTATTGGTCTTCCACGTAAACCAAGCTATTCAGCCCTTTTCCTCCAGTTAATCTTCTTACTACACTATAATTTCTTAATCTAATCTTACATTAATAAATAAAAAAGACTTTCCACGACAACGCCGTCCATCCGTCGAATTCCCTGGATCCAGCGGGGCTGGACCCGGCAGACTGAGATATCTGGGGACTCTTGAATGGTGGCACAACCCTGGAGTTCCTCCGCCTTTCCTGTGGAGAGCGCCTCCTCATGAGATGCGACGGGAACACCGGAATTCTTTCCCGAACATGCAGGGAAAGGATACCTGACCTCGAGGTATGAGGGGAAACGGGCTCCTCTGGATGTGGGCGGGATTCTCGTGCTTCCTCTCGAGTGGAGTCAGATATGTCGGAGAACTTCTTCAGTTGCAACAAGGTGTGAAGGACCCTTTGAAGTTCCAGATGTTAGTATGGTTAGCCTCGAGACGCCTCAGAGGAAAAAGGCCTCTTCTCGCCTGGAGGGGAGAACGTCCTGGATTTTCTCGAGTTGCGGCAGGTGCTCTTGACTTACTACGGGGACCTCAGGGACCCGCTTTGCTGGCCTCAGGAAAGGCCAGTCCCCATGCGAGTTGCTCGGG
>NW_017194463.1:0-9332 GCF_001704415.2 Capra hircus
GGAAAGCACTGGCATGCCCCACTCGAGACGAGGACTGACTCCCTGGGGAGACTACATAAGAACCCAAGATCCATGTCTGCACTGGAGAGGAATCCTCAGGTTCCGGCACCGACTCCACACAAGGTCTTTGGCCCCGGCATTGACGGGAGAGGAATCCCGAGAGGCCCCCTAGCAACTCGCATGTGGACTGCCTTTCCTGAGGCCACCAGAGCGGGTCCCTGATGTCCCAGTCGTAAATCGAGAGGCACCTGCCGCAAACTCGAGAAAATCCAGGAGGTTCTCCCCTCCATTTGAGATGAGGCCCATTTCCGCTGAGGCGTCTCGAGGCTAATCACATCTAACATTTGGAACTTTCAAAGGGTCCTTCACACCCTTGCTGCAATTCAAGAAGTTCCCTGACATACCCGTCGCCACTCGAGAGGAAGCACGAGATTCCCGCCCACATCCAGAGGAGCCACGTTTCCGTCTCCTAGCTCGAGAGGAGGGATCCTTTCCCTGCGTGGTCGGGAAAGAATTCCTGGCGTTCCCGTCGCATCTCAAGAGGAGGCGCTCTCCACAGGAAAGGCGAGAGGAACTCCAGGGTCGTGCCACCATTCCCAGAGTCCCCCAGATGTCTCAGTCCACTCCAGGGAAACCTGTTTTCCCTGCACTGCCTCGACTTTCAAGCCGAGGATCCACTCACACCAAGGTGGCACGTAGGATAGCCCTGTGGGAAAGCCTCGTGGGAAAGCCTCCTGGGAATGCCTGGAGGGAAAGCCACAGATCCCTTGATCCACGCGAAGGGAAGCGTGACACTGCTGCGACAGCTCGGGAGGAAAGCGCACGTGCATGCCCCCACTCGAGACGAGGACTGACTCCCCTGGGGAGACTTCAGAAGTACCCCAAGATTGATGTCAGCACTGGAGAGGAATCCTCAGGTTCCGGCCCCGACTCCACACAAGGTCTTAGGGCCCGGCATCGACGGGAGAGGAATCCCGAGAGGACCCAAGCAACTCGCATGGGGTTGGCCTTTCCTGAGGCCACCAGAGCGGGTCCCTGAGGTCCCCGTCTTAAGTCCAGAGCACCTGCCGCAACTCGAGAAAATCCAGGAGGTTCTCCCCTCCAGGCGAGATGAGGCCCATTTCCGCTGAGGCTTCTCGAGGCTAATCATACCTAACCTCTGGAACTTCCAAAGGGTCCTTCACACTCTTGCTGCAACTCAAGAAGTTCCCCGATATACCCGTCTCCACTCGAGACGAAGCACGAGAGTCCCGCCCACATCCAGAGGAGCCCCGTTTCCCGCCTCATAGCTGGAGAGGAGGGACCCTTTCCCTGCGTGGTCTGGAAAGAATTCCCGGCGTTCCCGTCGCATCTCAAGAGGAGGTGCTCTCCACAGGAAAAGGCGAGAGGAACTCCAGGTTCGTGCCACCATTACCAGAGTCCTCCAGATGTCTCAGTCCATTCCAGGGAAACCTGTTTTCCCTGCACTGCCTCGACTTTCAAGCCGAGGATCGACTCACACCACGGTGGCACGTGGGAGAGCCCTGTGAGAAAGCCTCGTGGGAAAGCCTCGTGGGAAAGCCTCGTGGGAAAGCCTCGAGGGAAAGCCACTGATCACATGATCCAGGCGACGGGAGGGTTACACTGCTGCTACAGCTCGGGAGGAAAGCGCACGTGCATGCCCCCTCTGAGAGGAGGACTGACTCCCCTGGGGAGACTCCAGAAGTACCCTAAGATCCATGTCAGCACTGGAGAGGAATCCTCAGGTTCCAGCACTGACTCCACACAAAGTCTTAGGCCCCGGCATCGAAGGGAGAGGAATCCCAAGTGGCCCCCGAGCTACTCGCATGGGGACTGGCCTTTCCTGAGGCCACCAGAGCGGGTCCCTGAGGTCCCCGTCTTAAGTCGAGAGCACCTGCAGCAACTCGAGAACATCCAGGATTTTCTCCCCTCCTGGCAAGATGAGGTCCATTTCCGCTGAGGCGTCTCGAGGCTAATCACACCTAACCTCTGGAACTTCCAAAGGGTCCTTCACACGCTTGCTGCAACTCAAGAAGTTCCCCGACATACCAGTCTCCACTCAAGAGGAAACACGAGGGTCCCGCCCACATCCAGAGGAGCCTGGATTCCACCTCGTAGCTTGAGATTAGGGATTCTTTTCCTGCTTCGTCTGGAAAGAATTCCCGGCTTTCCCGTCGCATCTCAAGAAGAGGCGCTCTCAACAGGAAAGGCGAGAGAAACTCCAGTGTCTTGCCACAATTCCAAGGGACCCCAGATGTCTCAGTCCATTCCAGAGGAACTTGTTTTCCCTGCACTGCCTCTACTTTCACGCCGAGGATCCACACACTCCACCATGGCATGTCCCTGGTGGGACAGCCCTGTGGGAAAGCCTCTTCGGAAAGCCTCGAGGGAAAGCCACAGATCCCTTGATCCCCGCGATGGGAAGTGTGACACTGCTGCTACAGTTCGTGAGGAACGCTCAAGTGCATGCCCCCACACGAGATGAGCACTGACTCCCCAGGAGAGACTCCAGAAGTACCCAAAGATCCATGTCAGCACTGGAGAGGAATCCTCAGGTTCCAGCCCCAACTCCACACAAGGTCTTAGGCCCCGACATCGACGGGAGAGGAATTCCAAAAGGCCCCCTTGCAACTCCCATGGGCACTGGCCTTTCCTGAGGCCACCAGAGCGGGTCCCTGAGGTCCCCGTCGTAACTCGAGAGACCCTGCCCAACTCTAGAAAATCCAGGAGGTTTCCGCTCCAGGCGAGTTGAGGCCCATTTCCGCTGAGGCGTCTCCAGGCTAATCACACCTAACCTCTGGAACTTCCACAGGGTTCTTCACACCCTTGCTGCAACTCAAGAAGTTCCCCGATATACCAGTCTCCACACAAGAAGAAGCACTAGAGTCCCGCCCACATCCAGAGGAGCCCCGTTTCCGCCTCCTGGCTTGAGACGAGGGATCCTTTCCCTGCGTGGTCGGGTAAGAATTCCCGGCGTTCCCGTCGCATCTCAAGAGGAGGCGCTCTCCACAGGAAAGGCGAGAGGAACTCCAGGTTCGTGCCACCATTCCCAGAGTCCCCCAGATGTCTCAGTCCATTCCAGGGAAACCTGTTTTCCCTGCACTGCCTCGACTTTCAAGCTGAGGATCGACTCACACCACGGTGGCACGTGGGACAGCCCTGTGGGAAAGCCCTGTGGGAAAGCCTCGAGGGAAAGCCACTGATCCCTTGATCGACTCGACGGGAAATATGACACTCCTGCTACAGCTCGGGAGGAAAGCGCACGTGCATGCCCCCACACGAGACGAGGACTGACTGCCTTGGGGAGACTCCAGAAGTACACCATGATCCATTTCAGCACTGGAGAGGAATCCTCAGTTTCCGGCACCGACTCCACACAAGGACTTAGGCCCCGGCATCGATGGGAGAGGAATCCCGAGAGGCCCCCTAGCAACTCGCATGTGGACTGGCCTTTCCTGAGGCCACCAGAGCGGGTCCCTGATGTCCCAGTCGTAAATCGAGAGCACCTGCCGCAACTCGAGAAAATCCAGGAGGTTCTCCCCTCCATTTGAGATGAGGCCCATTTCCGCTGAGGCGTCTCGAGGCTAATCACATCTAACATTTGGAACTTTCAAAGGGTCCTTCACACCCTTGCTGCAATTCAAGAAGTTCCCTGACATACCCGTCGCCACTCGAGAGGAAGCACGAGAGTCCCGCCCACATCCAGAGGAGCCACGTTTCCGTCTCCTAGCTCGAGAGGAGGGATCCTTTCCCTGCGTGTTCGGGAAAGAATTCCCGGCGTTCCCGTCGCATCTCAAGAGGAGGCGCTCTCCACAGGAAAGGCGAGAGGAACTCCAGGGTCGTGCCACCATTCCCAGAGTCCCCCAGATGTCTCAGTCCACTCCAGGGAAACCTGTTTTCCCTGCACTGCCTCGACTTTCAAGCCGAGGATCCACTCACACCAAGGTGGCACGTAGGATAGCCCTGTGGGAAAGCCTCGTGGGAAAGCCTCCTGGGAATGCCTGGAGGGAAAGCCACAGATCCCTTGATCCACGCGAAGGGAAGCGTGACACTGCTGCGACAGCTCGGGAGGAAAGCGCACGTGCATGCCCCCACTCGAGACGAGGACTGACTCCCCTGGGGAGACTTCAGAAGTACCCCAAGATTGCATGTCAGCACTGGAGAGGAATCCTCAGGTTCCGGCCCCGACTCCACACAAGGTCTTAGGGCCCGGCATCGACGGGAGAGGAATCCCGAGAGGACCCAAGCAACTCGCATGGGGTTGGCCTTTCCTGAGGCCACCAGAGCGGGTCCCTGAGGTCCCCGTCTTAAGTCCAGAGCACCTGCCGCAACTCGAGAAAATCCAGGAGGTTCTCCCCTCCAGGCGAGATGAGGCCCATTTCCGCTGAGGCTTCTCGAGGCTAATCATACCTAACCTCTGGAACTTCCAAAGGGTCCTTCACACTCTTGCTGCAACTCAAGAAGTTCCCCGATATACCCGTCTCCACTCGAGACGAAGCACGAGAGTCCCGCCCACATCCAGAGGAGCCCCGTTTCCGCCTCATAGCTGGAGAGGAGGGACCCTTTCCCTGCGTGGTCTGGAAAGAATTCCCGGCGTTCCCGTCGCATCTCAAGAGGAGGTGCTCTCCACAGGAAAAGGCGAGAGGAACTCCAGGTTCGTGCCACCATTACCAGAGTCCTCCAGATGTCTCAGTCCATTCCAGGGAAACCTGTTTTCCCTGCACTGCCTCGACTTTCAAGCCGAGGATCGACTCACACCACGGTGGCACGTGGGAGAGCCCTGTGAGAAAGCCTCGTGGGAAAGCCTCGTGGGAAAGCCTCGTGGGAAAGCCTCGAGGGAAAGCCACTGATCACATGATCCAGGCGACGGGAGGGTTACACTGCTGCTACAGCTCGGGAGGAAAGCGCACGTGCATGCCCCCTCTGAGAGGAGGACTGACTCCCCTGGGGAGACTCCAGAAGTACCCTAAGATCCATGTCAGCACTGGAGAGGAATCCTCAGGTTCCAGCACTGACTCCACACAAAGTCTTAGGCCCCGGCATCGAAGGGAGAGGAATCCCAAGTGGCCCCCGAGCTACTCGCATGGGGACTGGCCTTTCCTGAGGCCACCAGAGCGGGTCCCTGAGGTCCCCGTCTTAAGTCGAGAGCACCTGCAGCAACTCGAGAACATCCAGGATTTTCTCCCCTCCTGGCAAGATGAGGTCCATTTCCGCTGAGGCGTCTCGAGGCTAATCACACCTAACCTCTGGAACTTCCAAAGGGTCCTTCACACGCTTGCTGCAACTCAAGAAGTTCCCCGACATACCAGTCTCCACTCAAGAGGAAACACGAGGGTCCCGCCCACATCCAGAGGAGCCTGGATTCCACCTCGTAGCTTGAGATTAGGGATTCTTTTCCTGCTTCGTCTGGAAAGAATTCCCGGCTTTCCCGTCGCATCTCAAGAAGAGGCGCTCTCAACAGGAAAGGCGAGAGAAACTCCAGTGTCTTGCCACAATTCCAAGGGACCCCAGATGTCTCAGTCCATTCCAGAGGAACTTGTTTTCCCTGCACTGCCTCTACTTTCACGCCGAGGATCCACACACTCCACCATGGCATGTCCCTGGTGGGACAGCCCTGTGGGAAAGCCTCTTCGGAAAGCCTCGAGGGAAAGCCACAGATCCCTTGATCCCCGCGATGGGAAGTGTGACACTGCTGCTACAGTTCGTGAGGAACGCTCAAGTGCATGCCCCCACACGAGATGAGCACTGACTCCCCAGGAGAGACTCCAGAAGTACCGATTGTCAGCACTGGAGAGGAATCCTCAGGTTCCAGCCCCGACTCCACACAAGGTCTTAGGCCCGACATCGGGGAGAGGAATTCCGAAAGGCCCCCTTGCAACTCCCATGGGCACTGGCCTTTCCTGAGGCCACCAGAGCGGGTCCCTGAGGTCCCCGTCGTAACTCGAGAGACCCTGCCCAACTCTAGAAAATCCAGGAGGTTCTCCGCTCCAGGCGAGTTGAGGCCCATTTCCGCTGAGGCGTCTCCAGGCTAATCACACCTAACCTCTGGAACTTCCACAGGGTTCCTTCACACCCTTGCTGCAACTCAAGAAGTTCCCGACATACCGGTCTCCACTGGAGAGGAAGCACGAGAGTCCCCCACATCCAGAGGAGCCCCGTTTCCGCCTCCTGGCTTGAGACGAGGGATCCTTTCCCTGCGTGGTCGGTAAGAATTCCCGGCGTTCCCGTCGCATCTCAAGAGGAGGCGCTCTCCACAGGAAAGGCGAGAGGAACTCCAAGTTCGTGCCACCATTCCCAGAGTCCCCCAGATGTCTCAGTCCATTCCAGGGAAACCTGTTTTCCCTGCACTGCCTCGACTTTCAAGCTGAGGATCGACTCACACCACGGTGGCACGTGGGACAGCCCTGTGGGAAAGCCTGTGGGAAAGCCTCGAGGGAAAGCCACTGATCCCTTGATCGACTCGACGGGAAATATGACACTCCTGCTACAGCTCGGGAGGAAAGCGCACGTGCATGCCCCCACACGAGACGAGGACTGACTGCCTTGGGGAGACTCCAGAAGTACACCATGATCCATTTCAGCACTGGAGAGGAATCCTCAGGTTCCGCCCGACTCCACACAAGGTCTTAGGCCCCGGCATCGACGGGAGAGGAATTCCGAAAGGCCCCCGCAACTCGCATGGGCACTGGCCTTTCCTGAGGCCACCAGAGCGGGTCCCTGAGGTCCCCGTCGTAAGTCGAGGCACCTGCCGCAACTCGAGAAAATCCAGGAGGTTCTCCCCTCCAGGCGAGATGAGGCCCATTTCCGCTGAGGCGTCTCGAGGCTAATCACACCTAACTCTGGAACTTCCAAAGGGTCCTTCACACCCTTGCTGCAACTCAAGAAGTTCCCGACATACCGGTCTCCACTCGAGAGGAAGCACGAGAGTCCCGCCCACATCCAGAGGAGCCCCCGTTTCCGCCTCCTAGCTCGAGAGGAGGGATCCTTTCCCTGCGTGGTCGGAAAGAATTCCCGGCATTCCCGTCGCATCTCAAGAGGAGGCGCTCTCCACAGGAAAGGCGAGAACTCCAGGGTCGTGCCACCATTCCCAGAGTCCCCCAGATGTCTCAGTCCATTCCAGGGAAACCTGTTTTCCCTGCACTGCCTCGACTTTCAAGCCGAGGATCGACTCTCACACTGTGGCATGTGGGGACAGCCCTGTGGGAAAGCCTCGTGGGAAAGCCTCGAGGGAAAGCCACAGATCCCTTGATCACAGCGAAAGGGAAGCGGACACTGCTGCTAAAGCTCGGGAGGAAAGCGCACGTGCATGCCTCCTCGAGACGAGGACTGACTCTTTGGGGAGACTCCAGAAGTACCCCAAGATCCATGTCAGCACTGGAGAGAAATCCTCAGGTTCCGTCCAAAAGGCCTTGGCCCGGCATCGACGGGAGAGGAATCCCGAGAGGTCGCATGGGTCTGGCCTTTCCTGAGGCCACCAGAGCGGGTCCCTGAGTCCCCGTCGTAAGTCGAGAGCACCTGCCGCAACTCGAGAAATCAGGAGGTTCTCCCCTCCAGGCGAGATGAGGCCCATTTCCGCTGAGGCGTCTCGAGTCTAAACACACCTAAACCTCTGGAACTTCCAAAGGGTCCTTCACACCTTGCTGCAACTCAAGAAGTTCCCCGACATACCGTCTCCACTCGAGAGGAAGCACGAGAGTCCCGCCCATCCAGAGGAGCCCCGTTTCCGCCTCCTAGCTCGAGAGGAGGGATCCTTTCCCTACGTGGTCGGGAAAGAATTCCCGCGTTCCCGTCACATCTCAAGAGGAGTCGCTCTCCACAGGAAGGGAGAGGAACTCCAGGGTCGTGCCACCATTCCCAGAGTCCCCAGATGTCTCAGTCCATTCCAGGGAAACCTGTTTTCCCTGCACTGCCTCGACTTTCAAGCCGAGGATCGACTCACCACGGTGGCACGTGGACAGCCCTGTGGGACCTCGTGGGAAAGCTCGTGGGAAAGCTCGAGGTAAAGCCACAGATCCTTGATCCACGCGAAGGGAATCGTGACTCTGCTGCTACAGCTCGGAGAGGAAAGCGCACGTTCATGCCCCACTCGAGACGAGGACTGACTCCCCTGGGGAGACTCCAGAAGTACCCAAGATCCATGTCAGCACTGGAGAGGAATCCTCAGGTTCCGGCACCTGCTGGGAGCCAGTGTGAGGAATCCCGCCCGTGACAAGGTCATGAGGAATGAAGCTGACATACGCAAGCGTGCTCAGACTTCAGGGACCCCTCTGCAAATTCCTAAGCACGTACCCCAACAAAAATCTGCCGGCTTTTGTGCTCTGCTTTTCCACTCTTCTGACATTTTCTGGAAAAAGTCAATTCAGGGGCTTTAGTCTTCTGCATTTGAAAGAGTGTTTTCCAAAAACCCCTCCGATGGCTGTCTAGCCTGCCTGCAGGACTCGTACAACTGCGCATGTGATTGTTTGAGGCCTCCTGACCGCAGGAGTCACAGGAAGCTTAAAATATCCTAGGAATGTAGCAGCTTCGAGGAGTCAAAATGTTTAGAATAGGACTGATTAAAGGTTTCATTTTTTGGGTCAATGCTTGCTGCCAAATTTTCATATCCTTTATTTTTAGATATAGTTGGTATATAGAAAAACAAGTAGTAGACCTGGTATTAGCAACATTAGATCTTTGAGTTAAGTACCTTCTTTGTTATATCCCACTGCACCTTTGTTCTATAGAGATGTAACTTTAATGCTTTAAGGAGATGCAGATTAAAAAAAAAAACACTTCAGGGGAAACAAAATTAACATTCATTAAGGAAGAGAGCCAAAAAGTGTTAACAAGCCTCTTGTCCAAAAGATAATGTAAATCACCTGAGACCTTTTGTATACAAAATGATATACGGAAAGAATCTGGGTTGCGAACGCTACATAATTTTGTGTTACCCATTGATCTCCGTGTTTTATCAAAAGTATAAAAGGCCTTCTGAACAATAAAGGATGGGGGCCAGTTTCTCGAACTAGTCTCTCGGCCTGGTTTCTTGGGACTCTGGCTCCCCCATGTCTCTCTCTCTCTCTTCTTCTCTCCCATTCCCTCTCTCTGCTCTTTACTTTAACTTCAGGCTGAATCTCCATCTGGGGCCCGGAGGGCTCGCCAGGTCTACTTACTTGCCCCCGGCTGTTAAGACCCACACGAAAGGGAGCTTAAGGCGAGGCACCCTTAGATATTCAAGCGGGCGCCGGTGGCCCAACGTAGATGGTGCAAATTCCTTGTCTGGAATTTTATTGGCCCTTCCGCGTAAACCAAGCTATTCAGCCCTCTTCCTCCATTTAACTTTCTTACTACAC
>NW_017194464.1:0-9332 GCF_001704415.2 Capra hircus
TTCCCCGTCTTCGAGTGGCCGTATGCACCGCGGTACTCTGTCTCGGAAGAATCGAGAGGGTGAACCCTTCCCCCCTGCGTGGGATAACATTCTTGAGTTGCAGCAAGGGGTGTGAAGGACCTTTGGAAGTTGCGCAGAGTTAAAGTGTGATTACCCCCTAGTTGCCTCAGCGTAAATGGCCTCATCTCGCCTGGAGGGGAGAACCTCCTGGATTTTCTCGAGTTGCGGCAGGTGCTCTCGACTTACGATGGGGACCTCAGGGATCAGCTCTGGTGCCCTCAGGAAAGGCCAGTCCCCATGCGAGTAGCTCGGGGGCCTCTCGGGATTCCTCTCCCGTCGATGCTGGGCCTAAGACCTTGTGTGGACTCAGTGCCGGAACCTGAGGATCCCTCTCCAGTGCAGACATGGATCTTAGGGTACTTCTGGAGTCTCCCCAGGGGAGTCAGTCCTCGACTCGAGTGGGGGCATGTACGTGCGCTTCCTCCCGAGCTCTAGCAGCAGTGTCTCGCTTCCCTTCGCGTGGATCAAGGGATCTGTGTCTTTCCCTCGAGGCTTTCCCACGAGACTTTCCCACAGGGCTGTCCACGTGCCACGATGGTGTGGAGTCCGATCCTCGCTTGAAATTCGAGGCAGTGCAGGGAAAACAGTTTTCCCTGGAATGGACTGAGACATCCAGGGGACTCTGGGAATGGTGGCACGACCCTGGAGTTCCTCTCGCCTTTCCTGTGGAGAGCACCTCCTCTTGAGATGCAACGGGAACGCCGGGAATTCTTTCCCGACCACGCAGGGAAAGGATCCCTCCCCTCGAGCTAGGAGGCGGAAACGGGGCTCCTCTGGATGTGGGCGGGACTCTCGTGCTTCCTCTCGAGTGGAGACGGGTATGTCGGGGATCTTCTTGAGTTGCAGCAAGGGTGTGAAGGACCCTTTGTAAGTTCCAGATGTTAGATGTGATTAGCCTCGAGACGCCTCAGCGGAAATGGGCCTTATCTCGCCTGGAGGGGGAACCTCCTGGATTTTTTTCGAGTTGGGGCAGGTGCTCTCGACTTACGACGGGGACCTCAAGGACACGATCTGGTGGCCTCAGCAAAGGCCAGTCCCCATGCGAGTTGCTCGGGGGCCTCTCGGGATTCCTCTCCCTTCGATGCCGGGGCCTAAGACCTTGTGTGGAGTCGGTGCTGGAACCTGAGGATTCCTCTCCAGTGCTGATATGGATCTTGGGGTACTTCTGGAGTCTCCCCAGTGGAGTCAGTCCTCGTCTCGAGTGGGGGCATGCACGTGCGCTTTCCTCTCGAGCTGTAGCAGCAGTGTCACTCTTCCCTACCCGTGGATCAAAGGATCTGTGGCTTTCCCTCGAGGCTTTCCCATGAGGCTTTCCCAGGAGCCTTTCCCACAGGGCTGTCCAACGTGCCATCGCGGTGTGAATCGATCCTCGGCTTGAAAGTCGAGGCAGTGCATGGAAAACAGGTTTCCCTGGAATAGACTGAGACATCTGGGGTACTCTGGGAATGGGGCCTGATACTGGAGTTCCTCTCGCCTTTCCTGTGGAGAGTGCCTACTCTTGAGATGAGACGGGAACGCTAGGAATTCTTTCCCGACCACGCAGGGAAAGGATCCCTCCTCTCGAGCTAGCAGGCGGAAACGGGGCCACTCTAGATATGGGCGGGAACCTCGGGTTCCTCTTGAGTGGAGACGGGTATGTCGGGGAACTTCTTGAGTTGCAGCAAGGGTGTGAAGGACCCTTTGGAAGTTCCAGAGTTTAAGTGTGATTACCCCCTTGTTGCCTCAGCGGAAATGGGCCTCATCTCGCCTGGAGGGGAGAACCTCCTGGATTTTCTCGAGTTGCAGCAGGTGCTCTAGACTTACGATGGGGACCTCAGGGACCTGTTCTGTTGGCCTCAGAAAAGGCCAGTTCCCATGCGAGTTGCTTGGGGGCCTCTCGGGATTCCTCTCCCGTCTATGCTGGGGCCTAAGACCTTGAGTGGAGTCGATGCCGGAACCTGAGGATTCCTCTCCAGTGCTGACATGGATCTTGGGGTACTTCTGGTGTCTCCCCAGGGGAGTCAGTCCTCGTCTCGGGTGGGGGCATGCACGTGCGCGTTCCTCCCGAGCTTTAGCAGCAGTGTCACGCTTCCCTTCCCGGGGATCAAGGGATCTGTAGCATTCCCTCGAGGCTTTCCTAGGAGGTTTCCCACGAGGCTTTCCCACAGGGCTGTCCCACGTGCCACCGTGGTGTGAGTCGATCCTCGGCTTAAAGTCCAGTCAGTGCAGGGAAAACAGGTTTCCCTGGAATGGACTGAGACATCCAGGGGACTCTGGGAATGGTGGCACGACCCTGGAGTTCCTCTCGCCTTTCCTGTGGAGAGCGTCTCCTCTTGAGATGTGACAGGAACACCGGGAATTCTATCCCGACCACGCAGGGGAAGGATACCACCTCCCGAGCTAGGAGGCGGAATCGGGGCTCCTCTGGATGTGGGCGGGACTGTCGTGCTTCCTGTCGAGTGGAGACGGGTATGTCGGGGAACTTCTTGAGTTGCAGCAAGGGTGTGAAGGACCCTTTGGAAGTTCCAGAGGTTCGGTGAATATCCTGGAGACGCCTCAGCAGAAATGGGCCTCATCTCGCCTGGAGGGGAGAACCTCCTGGATTTTCTCGAGTTGCGGCAGGTGCTCTCGACTTACGACGGGGAACTCAGGGACCCGCTCTGGTGGCCTCAGGAAAGGCCAGTCCCCATGCTAGTTGCTCTGGGGCCTCTTGGGATGCCTGTCCCGTCAATATCGGTGCCTAAGGCCTTGTGTGGAGTCGGTGCCAGAACCTGATGTTTCCTCTCCAGTGCTGACATGGATCTTGGGGTACTTCTGGAGTCTCCCCAGGGCAGTCAATCCTCGTCTCGAGTGGGGGCATGCACGTGCGCTTTCCTTCCAAGCTGTAGTAGCAGTGTCACGCTTCCCTTCACGTGCAACAAGGGATCTGTGGCATTCCCTCGAGGATTTCCCACGAGGCTTTCCCACGAGGCTTTCCCACAGGGCTGTCCCACGTGCCACCGTGCTGTGAGTCGATCCTCGGCTTGAAAGTCGAGGCAGTGCAGGGAAAACAGGTTTCCCTGGAATGGACTGAGACATCTGGGGGACTCTGGGAATGGGGCCTGATCCTGGAGTTCTTCTCGCCTTTCCTGTGGAGAGCGCCTCCTCTTGAGATGCGACGGGAACGCTAGGAATTCTTTCCCGACCACGCAGGGAAAGGATCCCTCCTCTCGAGCGAGCAGGCGGAAACGGGCCACTCTGGATATGGGCGGGACTCTCGGATTCCTCTTGAGTGGAGACGGGTATGTCGGGGAACTTCTTGAGTTGCAGCAAGGGTGTGAAGGACCTTTGGAAGTTCCAGAGTTAAAGTGTGATTACCCCCTAGTTGCCTCAGCGTAAATGGGCCTCATCTCACCTGGAGGGGAGAACCTCCTGGATTTTCTCGAGTTGCAGCAGGTGCTCTAGACTTACGATGGGGACCTCAGGGACCTGTTCTGTTGGCCTCAGAAAAGGCCAATTCCCATGCGAGTTGCTTGGGGGCCTCTCGGGGTCCTCTCCCGTCGATGCTGGGGCCTAAGACCTTGAGTGGAGTCGGTGCCGGAACCTGAGGATTCCTCTCCAGTGCTGACATGGATCTTGGGGTACTTCTGGTGTCTCCCCAGGGGAGTCAGTCCTCGTCTCGGGTTGGGGCATGCACGTGCGCGTTCCTCCCGAGCTTTGGCAGCAGTGTCACGCTTCCCTTCCCGGGGATCAAGGGATCTGTAGCATTCCCTCGAGGCTTTCCTAGGAGGTTTCCCACGAGGCTTTCCCACAGGGCTGTCCCACGTGCCACCGTGGTGTGAGTCGATCCTCGGCTTGAAAGTCGAGGCAGTGCTGGGAAAACAGGTTTCCCTGGAATGGACGGAGCCATCTGGGGGACTCTGGGAATGTGGCACGACCCTGGAGTTCCTCTCGCCATTCCTCTGGAGAGCGCCTCCTCTTGAGATGCGACGGGAATGCCGGAAAATCTTTCCCGACCACGCAGGAAAAGGATCCCTCCTCTTGAGCTAGGAGGGGGAAACGGGGCTCATCTGGATGTGGGGGGAACTCTCGTGCTTCCTGTCGAGTGGAGACGGGTATGTCGGGGAACTTCTTGAGTTGCAGCAAGGGTGTGAAGGACCCTTTGGAAGTGCCAGAGGTTAGGTGTGAATAGCCTCGAGACGCCTCAGAGGAAATGGGACTCATCTGACCTGGAGGCGAGACCATCCTTGATTTTCTCGAGCTGCGACAGGTGCTCTCGACCTACGACGGGGACCTCAGGAACCCGCTCTGGTGGCCTCAGTAAAGGCCAGTCCCCATGCGAGTTGCTCGGGGACTTTCGGGATTACTCTCCCGTGTATGCCGGGGCCTAAGATCTTGTGTGGAGTCGGTGCCGGAACCTGAGGATTCCTCTCCAGTGCTGACATAGATCTTGGGTACTTCTGGAGTCTCCCCAGGGGAGTCAGTCCTCGTCTCGAGTTGGGCATGCAAGTGCACTTTCCTCCCGAGCTGTAGCAGCAGTGTAACGCTTCCCTTCGCGTGGAAACAGGGATCTGTGGCATTCCCTTGAGGCTTTCCCAGGAGGCTTTCCCACGAGGGTTTCCCACAGGGCTGTCCCACGTGCCACCGTGGTGTGAGTCGATCCTCGGCTTGAAAGTCGAGGCAGTGCAGGGAAAACAGGTTTCCCTGGAATGGATGAGACATCTGGGGGACTCTGGGAATGGTGGCACCACCCTGGAGATCCTCTCGCCTTTCCTGTGGAGAGCGCCTCCTCTTGAGATGCGACTGGAACGCCGGGAATTCTTTCCCGACCACAGAGGGAAAGGATCCCTCCTCTCGAGCTATGAGGCGGAAACGGGTCTCCTCTGTATGTGGACGGGACTCTCGTGCTTTCTCTCGAGTGGAGACGGGTATGTTGGCGAACTTCTTGAGTTGCAGATATGGTGCGAAGGACCCTTTGGAAGTTCCAGAGGTTAGGTGTGATTAGCCTCCAGACGCCTCAGCAGAAATGGGCCTCATCTCGCCTGGAGGGGAGAACCTCCTGGATTTTCTCGAGTTGCGGCAGGTGCTCTCGACTTACGATGGGGACCTCAGGGACCCGCTCTGGTGGCCTCAGGAAAGGCCAGTCCCCATGCGAGTTGCTCGGGGGCCTCTCGGGATTTCTCTCCAGTCGAAGCCTGGGCCTAAGACCTTGTGTGGAGTCGGTGCCTGAACCTGAGGATTCCTCTCCAGTGCTGACATGGATCTTGGGGTACTTCTGGAGTCTCCCCAGGGGAGTCAGTCCTCGTCTCGAGAGGGGGCATGCATGTGCGCTTTCCTCACAGAGCTGTAGCAGCTCTGTCATGCTTCGCTTCGCGTGGATCAAGGGATCTGTGGCTTTCCCTCGAGGCTTTCCCTCGAGGCTTTCCCACGAGGCTTTCCCACGAGGCTTTCCCACAGGGCTGTCCCACGTTCCACCGTGGTGTGAGTCGATCCTCGGCTTGAACGTCTAGGCAGTGCAGGGAAAACAGGTTTCCCTGGAATGGACTGAGACATCTGGGGGACACTGGGAATGGTGGCATGACCCTTGATTCCCTTTCGCCTTTCATGTGGAGGGCGCCTCCTCTTGAGATGCCACGGGAACGCCAGGAATTCTTTCCCGACCCTGCAGGGAAAGGATCCCTCCTCTCGAGCTAGGAGGCGGTAACGGGGCTCCTCTGGATGTGGGCGGGACGCTCGTGCTTCCTCTCGAGTGGAGAAGGGTATGTCCGGGAACTTCTTGAGTTGCAGGAAGGGTGTGAAGGACCCCTTGTAAGTTCCAGAGGTTAGGTGTGATTAGCCTCGAGACCCCTCAGGTGAAATGGGCCTCATCTCGCCAGGAGAGGAGAACCTCCTGGATTTTCTCGAGTTGCAGCAGGTGCTCTCGACTTACGACGGGGTTATCAGGGACCCACTCTTGTGGCCTCACGAAAGGCCAGTCCCCATGCGAGTTGCTCATGGGCCTCTCAGGATTCCTCTCCCGTCGATGCCGGGACCTAAGATCTTGTGTGGAGTCTGTGCCAAAACCTGAGGATTCCTCTCCATTGCTGACATGTATCTTGGGGTACTTCTGGAGTCTCCCCAGGGGAGTCAGTCCTCGTCTCGAGTGGCGGCATGCACGTGCGCTTTCCTCCCGAGCTGTAGCAGCACTGTCACGCTTCCCTTCACGTGGATCAAGGGATCTGTGGCTTTCCCTCGAGACTTTCCCTCGAGACTTTCCCACGAGGCTTTCCCACGAGGCTTTCCCACATGGCTGTCCCACGTGCCACCGTGGTGTGAGTCGATCCTCGGTTTGAAAGTCCAGGCAGTGCAGGGAAAACAGGTTTCCCTGGAATGGACTGAGACATCTGGGGGACTCTGGGAATGGTGGCACGACCCTTGATTCCCTCTCGCCTTTCATGTGGAGAGCGCTGCCTCTTGAGATGCCACGGGAACGCCAGGAATTCTTTCCCTACCCTGCAGGGAAAGGATCCCTCCTCTCGAGCCAAGAGGCGGTAACGGGGCTCCTCTGGATGTGGGCGGGACGCTCGTGCTTCCTCTCGAGTGGAGACGGGTATGTCCGGGAACTTCTTGAGTTGCAGGAAGGGTGTGAAGGACCCTTTGTAAGTTCCAGAGGTTAGGTGTGATTAGCCTTGAGACACCTCAGCGGAAATGGGCCTCATCTCGCCTGGAAGGGAGAACCTCCTGGAGTTTCTCAAGTTGTGGCAGGTGCTCTGACTTAGGACGGGGAACACAAGGACCCGCTCTGGTGGCCTCAGGAAAGGCCAGTACCCATGCGAGTTGCTCGGGGCCCTCTCGGGATTCCTCTCCCGTCGATACCGGGGCCTAAGACCTTGTGTAGAGTCGGTGCCGGAACCTGAGGATTCCTCTCCAGTGCTGACATGGATCTTGGGGTACTTCTGGAGTCTCCCCAGGGGAGTCAGTCCTCGTCCCGAGTGGGGGGCATGCACGTGTGCTTTCCTCCCGAGCTGTAGCAGCAGTGTCACGCTTCCCTTCGTGTGGATGAAGGGATCTGTGGCTTTCCCTCTGGGCTTTCCCACGAGGCTTTCCCACAGGGCTGTCCCACGTGCCACCGTGGTGTGAGTCGATCCTCGGCTTGAACGTCCAGGCAGTGCAGGGAAAACAGGTTTCCCTGGAATGGACTGAGACATCTGGGGGACTCTGGGAATGGTGGCACGACCCTGGAATTCCTCTTGCCTGTCCCGTGGAGAGCGCCTCTTCTTGAGATGCAACGGAAGCCTGGAATTCTTTCCCAACCACGCAGGGGAAGGTTCACTCCTCTCGATCTAGGAGGGGGAAACGGGGCTCCCCTGGATGTGGTCGAGACTCTCGTGCTTCCTCTCGAGTGGAGACGGGTATGTCGGGGAACTTGTTGAGGTGAAGTAAGGGTGTGAAGGATCCTTTGGAAGTTCTCGACGTTAGGCGTGATTAGCCTCTAGACGCCTCAGCGGAAATGGGCCTCATCTCGCCTGGATGGGAGAACCTCCTGGATTTTCTCGAGTTGCGGCCGGAGCTCTCGACTTACGACGGGGACCTCAGGGATCCGCTATGGTGGCCTCAGGAAAGGCCAGTCCCCATGCGAATTGCTCGGGGGCCTCTCCGGATTCCTCTCCCGTCGATGCCGAGGCCTAAGACCTTGTGTGGAGTTGGTGCCGGAACAGGAGGATTCCTCTCCAGTGCTGACATGGATCTTGGGGTACTTCTGGAGTCTCCACCAGGGATTCAGTCCTCGTCTCGTCTTAGGTCATTCACGTGCACTTTCCTCCCGAGCTGTAGCAGCAGTGTCATGCTTCCCTTCGCGTGGATGAAGAAATCTGCGGCTTTAACTCGAGGTTTTCGCAGGAGGCTTTCCCACGTGGCTTTCCCACAGGGCTGTCCCACGTGCCACCGTGGTGTGAGTCGATCCTCGGCTTGAAAGTCGAGGCAGTGCAGGGGAAAACAGATTTCCCTGAAATGGACTGAGACCTCTGGGGGACTCTGGAAATGGTGGCACAACCCTGGAGTTCCTCTCGCCTTTCCTGTGGAGAGCGACCCCTCTTGAGATGTGATGGGAACGCCGCGAATTCTTTCCCGACCACGCAGGGAAAGGAACCCTCCTCTCGAAGCTAGGAGGCCGAAACGGGGCTCCTCTGGATGTGGGCGGGACTCTCGTGGCTTCCTCTCTTGTGGAGACGGGTATGTCGGGGAACTTCTTGAGTTACAGAAAGGGTGTGAAGGAACCCTTTGGAAGTTCCAGATGTTAGGTGTGATTTGCCTCGAAACGCCTCAGCTGAAACGGGCCTCATCTCGCCTGGAGGGGAGAACCTTCTGGATTTTCTCGAGTTGGCGGCAGGTGCTCTCGACTTACGACTGGGATACCAGGGACACGCTTTGATGGCCTCAGGAAAGGCCAGTCCCATGCGAGTTGCTGGGGCCTCTCAGATTCCTCTCCCGTCGATGCCGGGGCCTAAGACCTTGTGTGGAGTCGGTGCCGGAACCTGAGGATTCCTCTTCAGTGCTGACATGGATCTTGGTGTACTTCTGGAGTCTCCCCAGGGGAGTCAGTCCTCGTCACGAGTTGGGGCATGCACGTGCGCTTTCCTCCCGATGTGTAGCAGCGGTGTCACGCTTCCCTTCGCGTGAATCAAGGGATCTGTGGCTTTCCTCTTGGCTTTCCCACCAGGCTTTCCCACAGGGCTGTCCCACGTTCCACCGTGGTGTGAGTCGATCCTCGGCTTGAAAGTCGAGGCAGTGCGGGGAAAACAGGTTTCCCTGGAATGGACTGAGACATCTGGGGGACTCTGGGAATGGTGGCACGACCCTGGAGTTCCTCTCGCCTTTCTTGTACAGATCGCCTCCTCTTGAGATGCGACGGGAACGCCAGAATTCTTTCCCGTCCACGCAGGGAAAGGATCCCTGCCCTCGAGCTAGGAGGCGGAAACGGGTCTCCTCTGGATGTGGGCGGGACTCTCGTGCTTCCTTTCGAGTGGAGACGGGTAAGTTGGGGAACTTCTTGAGTTGCAGCAAGGATGTGAATGACCCTTTGAAGTTCCAGAGGTTAGGTCTGATTAGCCTCGAGACGCCTAGGCTGAATGGGCCTCCTCACCTGGAGGGCAGAACCTCCAGGATTTTCTTGAGTTGCGGCAGGTGCTCTCCACTTACGACGGGGACCTCAGGGACTGCTCTGTGGCCTCAGGAAAGGCCAGTCCCCATGCAATCGCCTCCGGGATTCCTCTGATGCCGGTGATAGCCGTCGGGAGCCGGTTCCTCCTCACCAGTGCTGACATGGATCTTGGGTT
>NW_017194465.1:0-9332 GCF_001704415.2 Capra hircus
GCCTCAGCGGAAAGGGCCTCATCTCGACTGCAGGGGAGAACCTCCTGGGTTTTTCTCGGAGTTTCAGCAGGGTGCTCTCAGTTACGACCGGGACTTATGTAACCCGCTCTGGTCCGCTCAGGTAATGCAGTCGACTTGCGTTGCTAAGGGGCCTCTCGGGATTCCTCTCGCTCGATGATGGGGCCTAAGACCTTTTTTGGAATCGGTGCCCGAACCTGAGGTTTCCTCTCCAGTGCTGAAATGGATCTTGGGGTACTACTGGAGTCTCCACAGGGGAGTCATCTTCGTCTCCAATGGGGCATGCACGTGCGCTTTTCTCCGGAGCATTAGGAGCAGAGTCAATTTTCCCGTTGGGTTGATCAGGGGGTTTCTTGTTTTCCCTCGAGGCTTTCCCTCGAAGCTTTCCCACGAGGCTTTCCCACAGGGCTGTCCCACGTGACACCGTGGTGTGAGTCGATCCTCGGCTTGAAAGTCGAGCAGTGCAGGGAAAACAGGTTTCCCTGGAATGGACTGAGGCATCTGGGGACTCTGGGAATGTGGCACGACCCTGGTTTTCCTCTCGCCTTTCCTGTGGGAGCGCCTCCTCTTGAGATGCGACGGAACGCCGGGAATTCTTTCGCCGACACGCAGGGAAAAGGATCCCTCTCTCGAGCTAGGAGGCGGAAACGGGGCTCCTCTGGATGTGGGCGGGACTCTCGTGCTTTCCTCGTCGAGGTGGAGACGGGTATGTCGGGGAACTTCTTGAGTTGCAGCAAAGGGTGTGGAAGGACCCTTTGGAAGTTCCAGAGGTTAGGTGCTGATTAGCCTCGAGACGCCTCAGCCGAAATGGGACTCATCTAGCCTGGAGGGGAGAACCTCCTAGATTTTCTCGAGATTGGCGGCAGGTGCTGTCGACTTATCGACTGGGACCTCAGGACCCGCTCTGGTGGCCTCAGGAAAGGCCAGTCCCCATGCGAGTTGCTTCGGGGGCACTCGGGATTTCCTCTCCCGTCGATGCCGGGGCCTAAGATCTTGTGTGGAGTCGGTGCTGGAACCTGAGGATTCCTCTCCAGTGCTGACATGGATCTTGGGGTTACTTCTGGAGTCTCCCCAGGGGAGTCAGTCCCTCGTCTCGAGTGGGGGCATGCACGTGTGCTTTCCTCCGAGCTGTAGCAGCAGGGTCGCAGCTTCCTTCGTCAGTGGATCAAGGGATCTGTGGCTTTCCCTCGAGGCTTTCCGACGAGGCTTTTCCACGAGGCTTTCCCACAGGGCTGTCCCTCGTGCCACCGTGGTGTGAGTCGATCCTCGGCTTGAAAGTCGAGGCAGTGCAGGGGAAAACAGGTTTCCCTGGAATGGACTGAGACATCTGGGGGACTCTGGGAATGGTGGCACGACCCTGGAGTTCCTCTCGCCTTTCCTGTGGAGAGCGCTCCTCTTGAGATGGCGACCGGGAAACGCCGGGAATTCTTTCCCGACCACGCAGGGAAAGGATCCCTCCTCTCGAGCTAGGAGGCGGAAACGGGGCTCCTCTGGATGTGGGTGGGACTCTCGTGCTTCCTCTCGAGTGGAGACCGGGTATGTCGGGGAACTTCTTGAGTTGCAGCAATGGGTGTGAAGGACCCTTTGGAAGTTCCAGAGGTTTAGGTGTGATTAGCCTCGAGACGCCTCAGCACAAATGGGCCTCATTTAGCCTGGAGGGGAGAACCTCCTGGATTTTCTCGAGTTGCGGCATGTGCTCTCGACTTACGATGGGGAACTCAGGGACCCACTCTGGTGGCCTCAGGAAAGGCCAGTCCCCCATGCGAGTTGCTCGGGGGCCACTCGGGATTCCTCTCCCGTCGATGCCGGGCCCTAAGACATTGTGTGGAGTCGATGCCAGAACTTGAGGATTCCTCTCCAGTGCTGACATGGGATCTTGGAGTACTTCTGGAGTTTCCTCAGCGGAGTCAGTCCTTGTCTCGAGTAGGGGGCTTGCACGTGCGCTTTCCTCCCGAGCTGTAGCAGCAATGTCACGCTTCCCTTCGCGTGGATCAAGGGATCAGGGCTTTACCTCGAGGCTTTCCCCCGAGGCTTTCCCAAGAGGCTTTCCCACATGGATGTCCCACGTGCCATCGTGGTGTGAGTCGATCCTCGGCTTAAAAGTCGAGGCAGTGCAAGGAAAACAGGTTTCCCTGGAATGGACTGAGACATCTGGGGGACCCTGGGGAATGTGGCACGACCCTGGAGTTCCTCTAGCCTTTCCTGTGTGATCGCCCTCGTCTTGAGATGCGACGGGAATGCCGGGAATTCTTTCCCGACCACGCAGGGAAAGGATCCCTCCCCTCGAGCTAGCAGGCGGAAACGGGGCTCCTTTGGATGTGGGCGTGACTCTCGTGCTTCCTCTCGAGTGGAGACCGGTATGTCGGGCAACTTCTTGGTTTGCAGAAAGGTTGTGAAGGACCCTTTGGAAGTTCCAGAGGTTAGGTCTGATTAGCCTCGAGACGCCTCAGCACAAATGGGCCTCATCTCGCCTGGAGGGGAGAACCTCCTGGATTTTCTCGAGTTGCGGCAGGTGCTCTCAACTTACGACGGGGACCTCAGGGACCCGCTCTGGTGGCCTCAGGAAAGGCCATTCCCCATGCGAGTTGCTCGGCGGGCCTCTCGGGATTCCTCTCCCGTCGATGCCGGGGCCCAAGACCTTGTGTGGAGTCAGTGCCGGAACCTGAGGATTCCTCTCCAGTGCCGACATGGATCTTGGGGTACTTCTGGAGTCTCCCCAGTGGAGTCAGTCCTCCTCTCGAGTAGGGGGCATGCACGTGTGCTTTCCTCCCGAGCTGTAACAGCAGTTTCACGCTTCCATAGACATGGATCATGAGATCTGTGGCTGTCGCTTGAGGCTTTCCCATGAGGATTTCCCACGAGGCTTTCCCACAGAGCTGTCCCACGAGCCACCGTGGTGTGAGTCGATCCTCGGCTTGAACGTCCAGGCAGTGCAGGGAAAAAAGGTTTCCCTGGAATGGACAGAGACATCTGGTGGACTCTGGGAATGGTGGCACGACCCTGGAGTTCCTCTCGCCTTTCCTGTGGAGAGCGCCTCCTCTTGAGATGCGACAGGAAGGCCGGAATTCTTTCCCGACCACGCAGGGAAAGGATCCCTCCTCTCGAGCTAGGAGGCGGAAACGGGGCTCCTCTGGATGTGGGCAGAACTCTCGTGCTTCCTCTCGAGTGGAGACTGGTATGTCGGGGAACTTCTTGAGTTACAGCAAGGGTGTGAAGGACCCTTTGGAAGTTCCAGAGCTTCGGTGTGATTAGCCTCGAGACGCCTCAGCGGAATGGGCCTCATCTCGCCTGGAGGGGAGAACCTCCTCGATACTCTCGAGTTGAGGCAGGTGCTCTCGTGTTACGACGGGGACATCAGGGACCAGCTCTGGTGGCCTCAGGAAAGGCCAGTCCCGATGCGAGTTGCTTGGGGGCCTCTCGGGATTCTTCTCCCGTCGATGCCGGGGCTTAAGATCTTGTGTGGAGTGGGTGCCGGAACTTGAGGATTCCTCTCCAGTACTGACATGGATCTTGGTGTATTCTGGAGAATCCCCAGGGGAGTCAGTCCTCGTCCCGAGTGGGGGCATGCACGTGTGCATTCCTCCCGAGCTGTAGCAGCAGTGTCGCGCTTCCCTTCGCGTGGATCAAGGGATCTGTGGCTTTGCCTCGAGGCTTTCCCACGAGGCTTTCCCACAAGGCTGTCCCACGTGCCACCGTGGTGTGAGTCGATCCTCGGCTTGAAAGTGGAGGGCAGTGCAGGGAAAACAGGTTTCCATGCAGAGGACTGAGACATCTGGGGGACTCTGGGAATGGTGGCACGACCCTGGAGTTCCTCTCGCCTTTCCTGTTGAGAGCGGCTCCTCTTGAGATGCGACCGGAACGCCGGGAATACTTGACCGACCACGCAGGGAAAGGATCCCTCCTCTCGAGCTAGGAGGCAGAAACGGGGCTCCTCTGGATGTGGGCGGGACTGTCGTTCTTCCTCTCGAGTGGAGACGAGTATGTCGGGGAAATTCTTGAGTTGCAGCAAGGGTGTGACGGACCCTTTGGAAGTTCCAGAGGTTAGTTTTGATTAGCTTCGAGACGCCTCATTGGAAATGGGCCTCATCTCGCCTGGAGGGACAACCTCCTGGATTTTCTCGGGTTGCAGAAGGTGCTCTCGACTTGCGACGGGGACCTCAGGGACCCGCTCTGGTGGCCTCAGGAACGGTCAGTCCCCATGCGAGTTGCTCGGGGCCTCTCGGGATTCCTCTCCCGTCGATGCCGGGGCCTAAGACCTTGTGTGGAGTCGTTGCTGCAACCTGAGGATTCCCCTCCAGTGCTGACATGGATCTTGGGGAACCTCTGGAGTCTCCCCAGGGGAGTCAGTCCTCGTCTCGTGTGGGGGCATGCACATGGGCTTTCCTCTCGAACTGTAGCAGCAGTGTCGCGCTTCCCTTCGCGTGGATCAAGGGATCTGTGGCTTTCCCTCGAGGCTTTCCCACGAGGCTTTCCCACAAGGCTGTCCCACGTGCCACTGTGGTGTGAATCGATCCTCGGCTTGAAATTCGAGGCAGTGCAGGGAAAACAGGTTTCCCTGGAATGGACTGAGACATCTGGGGAACTCTGGGAATGGTGGCACGACCCTGGATTTCCTCTCGCCTTTCCTGTGGAGAACGCCTCCTGTTCAGATGCGTCGGGAATGCCAGGAATCCTTTCCCGACGACACAGGGAGAGAATCAATCCTCTCGAGCTATGAGGCGGAAACGGGGCTCCTCTGGATGTGGGCGGGACTCTCGTGTTTCCTCTCGAGTGAAGACGGGTATGTCGGGGAACTTCTTGAGTTGCAGCAAGGGTGTGAAGTACCCTTTGGAAGTTCCAGAGGTTAGGTGTGATTAGCCTCGAGACGCCTCAGCGGAAATGGGCCTCATCTCGCCTGGAGGGGAGAACCTCCTGGATTTTCTCGAGTTGCGGCAGGTGCTTTCCACGTAGGACGGGGACCACAGGGACCCGCTCTGGTGGCCTCAGGGAAGGCCAGTCCCCATGCGAGTTGCTCGGGGGCCTCTTAGGATTCCTCTCCCGTTGATGCCGGGGCCTAAGTCCTTGTGTGGAGTCGTTGCCGGAATCTGAGGATTCCTCTCCAGTGCTGACATGGATCTAGGGGTACTTCTAGAGTCTCCCCAGGGGAGTCAGTCCTCGTCAGATTGGGGGCATGCACTTGGGCTTTCCTGCCGAGCTGTAGGAGCAGTGTCACGCTTCCCTTCGCGTGGATCAAGGGATCTGTGGCTTTCACTCGAGGCTTTCCCACGAGGCTTTCCCAAGAGGCTTTCCCACGAGGCTTTCCCACAGGGCTGTCCCACGTGCTACCGTGGTGTGAGTCGATCCTCGGCTTGAAAGCCGAGGCAGTGTAGGGAAAACAGGTTTCCCTTGAATACACGGAGACATCTGTGGGACTCTGGCAATGGTGTCACGACCCTGGAATTCCTCTCGCCTTTCCTGTGGAGAGCGCCTCCTCTTGGGATGCGACGGGAACGCCGGGAAATTTTTCCCGATCACGCAGGGAAAGGATCCCTCCTCTCAAGCTAGGAGGCGGAAACGGTGCTCCTCTGGATGTGGGCGGGACTCTCGTGCTTCCTCTGGAGTGGAGACGGTATGTGGGGGAACTTCTTGAGTTGCAGCAAGGGTGTGAAGGACCCTTTGAAAGTTCCAGAGCTTAGGTGTGATTAGCCTCGAGACGCCTCAGCGGAAATGGGCCTCATCTCGCCTGGAGGGGAGAACCTCCTGGATTTTCTCGAGTTGCGGCAGGTGCTCTCGACTTACGACGGGGACCTCAGGGACCCGCTCTGGTGGCCTCAGGAAAGGTCTCTGCCCATGCGAGTTGCTCGGGGCCTCTCGGGTTCCTCTCCTGTCAATGTCGGGGCCTAAGACCTTGTGAGGAGTCGCTGCCGGAACCTGAGGATTCCTCTCAAGTGCTGACATGGATCTTGGGGTACTTCTGGTGTCTCCCCAGGGGAGTCAGTACTCGTCTCGAGTGGGGGCATGCACGTGCGCTTTCCTCCCGAGCTGTAGCAGCAGTTTGATTCTTCCTGTCGAGTGGATCAAGGGATCTGTGGATTTCCCTCAAGGCTTTCCCACGAGGCTTTTCCCACGAGGCTTTCCCACAGGGCTGTCCCACGTGCCACCGTGGTGTGAGTCGATCCTCGGCTTGAAAGTCGAGGCAGTGCAGGGAAAACAGGTTTCACTGGAATGGACTGAGACAACAGGGGGACTCTGGGAATGGTGGCACGACCCTGGAGTTCCTCTCGCCTTTCCTGTGGAGAGCGCCTCCTCTTGAGATGCGACGGAAACGCCGGGAAATCTTTCCAGATCACGCAGGTAAAGAATCCCTCTTCTAGAGCTAGGAGGAGGAAAGGGGCTCCTCTGGATGTGAGCGGGACTCTCGTGTTTCCTCTCGAGTGGAGACAGGTGTGTCGGGGAACTTCTTGAGTTGCAGCAAGGGTGTGAAGGACCTTTGGAAGTTGCAGAATTTAGGTGTGATTAGCGTCGAGACGCCTCAGCGGAAATCGGCCTCATCTCGCCTGGAGGGGAGAACCTCCTGGATTTTCTCGAGTTGTTGCAGGTGCTCTCAACTTAAGACGGGACCTCAGGGACCGCTCTGGTGGCCTCAGGAAAGGCCAGTCCCCAAGCGAGTTGCTCTGGAGCCTCTCGGGATTCCTCTCCCGTCGATGCCGGGGCCTAAGACCTTTTTGGAGTCGGGGCCAACCCTGAGGATGCCTCTCTATTGCTGACATGAATCTTTCCGTACTTCTGGAGTCTCGCCAGGGGAGTCATTCCTCATCTCGTGTGGGGGCATGCCCCTGCCATTTCCTCACGAGCTGTAGCAGCAGTGTCACGCTTGCTGACGTGTGGATCAAGGGATCTGTCGCTTTCCATTGAGGCTTTCCCACGAGGCTTTCCAACAGGGCTGTCCCACGTGCCACGGTGGTGTGAGTCGATCCTCGGCGTGGACGTCGAGGCAGTGCAGGGAAAACAGGTTCTTCCTGAATGGACTTAGACATCTGGGGGACTCTTAGAATGCTGGCAAGGCCCTGGAGTTCCTCTCGTCTTTCCTGTTGAAAGCGCCTCCTCTTGATATGCGACGCGAAGGCCTGGAATTCTTTCCCGAAGACGAAGGGAAAGGATCCCTCTTCTCGAGCTACGAGGCGGAAACGGGGCTCCACTGGATGTGGGCGGGACCCTCGTCCTTCCTCTCGAGTGGAGATGGGTATGTCGGAGAACTTCTTGACTTGCAGCAAGGGTGTGAAGGACCCTTTGGAAGTTCCAGATGTTAGATGTGATTAGCCTCGAGACGCCTCAGCGGAAATGGGCCTCATCTCGCATGGAAGGGAGAACCTCCTGGATTTTCTCGAGTTGCGGCAGGTGCTCTCGACTTACGATGGGGACCTCAGGACCCGCTCTGGTGGCCTCAGGAATCGCCAGTCCCCATGCGAGTTGCTCGCGGGCCTCTCGGGATTCCTCTCCCTTTGATGCTGGGTCCTAAGACCTTGTGTGGAGTCAGTGCCGGAACCTGAGGTTTCCTCTCCAGTGCTGACATGGATCTTGGGGTACTTCTGGAGTCTCCCCAGGGGAGTCAGTAATCGTCTCTAGTGGGGGAATGCACGTTCGCTTTCCTCCCGAGCTGTAGCAGCAGTATCACGCTTCCCTTCGCGTGGATCTAGGGATCTGTGGCTTTCCCTCGAGGCTTTCCCATGAGGCTTTCCCACGAGGCTTTCCCACAGGGCTGTCCCACGTGCCACCGTGGTGTGAGTCGATCCTCGGCTTGAAAGTCGAGGCTGTGCAGGGAAAACACGTTTCTCTGGAATGGACTGATACATCTGGGGACTCTGGGGAATGGTGGCAGGACCCTGAAGTTCCTCTCGCCTTTCCTGTGGAGAGCGCCTGCTCTTGAGATACGACGGAACGCCGGGAATTCTTTCCCAACCACGCAGGGAAAGGATCCCTCCTCTTGAGCTAGGAGGGGAAAAAGGGGCTCCTCTGGATGTGTGCGGGACTCTCGTGCTTCCTCTCGAGTGGAGACGAGAATGTCGGGGATCTTCTTGAGTTGCAGCAAGTGTGTGTGAAGGACCCTGTGGAAGTTCCAGAGGTTAGGTGTGATTAGCCTGAGACGCCTCAGCGAAAATGGGCCTCATCTTGCCTGGAGGGGGGAGAACCTCCTGGATTTTCTCGAGTTGTGGCAGGTGCTCTCGACTTACGACGGGACCTCAGGGACCCGCTCTGGTGGCCTCAGGAAAGGCCAGTCCCCATGCCAGTTGCTCGGGGGCCTCTCGGGATTCCTCTCCCGTTGATGCCGGGGCCTAAGACCTTGTGTGGAGTCGGTGCCAGAACCTGATATTCCTCTCCAGTGCTGACATGGATCTTGAGGTCTTCTGGAGTCTCCCCAGGGGAGTCAGTAATCGTCTCTAGTGGGGCATGCACGTGCGCTTTCCTTCCGAGCTATAGCAGCAGTGTCAGTCTTCCCTTCGCGTGGATCAAGGATCTGTGGCTTTCCCTTGAGGCTTTCACACGAGGCTTTCCCACGAGGCTTTCCCACAGGGTTTTCCCTCGTGCCACCGTGGTGAGTCGATCCTCGGCTTCAAAGTCGAGGCAGTGCAGGGAAAACAGGTTTCACTGGAATGGACTGAGACAACAGGGGGACTCTGGGAATGGTGGCACGACCCTGGAGTTCCTCTCGCCTTTCCTGTGGAGAGCGCCTCCTCTTGAGATGCGACGGAAAACGCGGGAAATCTTTCCAGATCACGCAGGTAAAGAATCCCTCTTCTAGAGCTAGGAGGAGGAAAGGGGCTCCTCTGGATGTGAGCGGGACTCTCGTGTTTCCTCTCGAGTGGAGACAGGTGTGTCGGGAACTTCTTGAGTTGCAGCAAGGGTGTGAAGGACCCTTTGGAAGTTGCAGAATTTAGGTGTGATTAGCTCGAGACGCCTCAGCGGAAATCGGCCTCATCTCGCCTGGAGGGGAGAGCCTCCTGAATTTTCTCGAGTTGCGGAAGGTGCTCTCCACTTACGACAGGAACCTCAGGGACCCACTCTGGTGGCCTCAGGAAAGGCCAGTCCCCATGCGAGTTGCTCGTGGGCCTCTCGGGATTCCTCTCCTGTCTATGCTGGGACCTAAGACCTTGTGTGGAGTCGGTGCCGGAACCTGAGGATTCCTCTCCAGTGCTGACATGGATCTTGGGGAAGTTCTGGAGTCTCCCCAGGGAGTCAGTCCTCGTCTCGAGTGGGGCATGCACGTGCGCTTTCCTCCCGAGCTGTAACAGCCAGTTTCACGCTTCCTATAGACGTGGATCATGAGATCTGTGGCT
>NW_017194466.1:0-9332 GCF_001704415.2 Capra hircus
TTTCCCTGAGGCCACCAGAGCGGGTCCCTGAGGTCCCCGACGTAAGTCGAGAGGCACCTGCCGCTACTCGAGAAAAATACAGGAGGTTCTCCCCTCCAGGCGAGATGAGGCCCATTTCCGCTGAAGCATCTCGAGGCTCATCACACCTAACCTCTGGAACTTCCAACGGGTCCTTCACACCCTTGCTGCAACTCAAGAAGTTCCCCGAAATACCCGTCTCCACACGAAAGGAAGCACGAGAGTCCCGCCCACATCCAGAGGAGCCCCGTTCCGCCTCCTAGCTCGAGAGGAGGGATCGTTACCGCGTGGTCGGGAAAGAATTCCGGCGTTCCCGTCGCATCTCAAGAGGAGGCGCTCTCCACAGGAAAGGCGAGAGGAACTCCAGGGTCTTTCCACATTCCAGAGTCCCCCAGATGTCTCAGTCTAATCCAGGGAAACCTGTTTTCCCTGAGCTGCCTCGACTTTCAAGCAGAGGATCGACTCACGCCACGGTGGCACGTGGCACAGCCCTGTGGGAAAGCCTTGTTGGAAGCCTCGTGGGAAAGCCTCAAGGGAAAGCCCCTGATCCCTTAATCCACGCGAAGGGAAGCGTGACACTGCTGCTACAGCTCGGGAGGAAAGCGCACGTGCATGCCCCCACTCGAGACGAGGACTGACTCCACTGGGGAGACTCCAGAAGTACCCCAAGATCCATGTCAGCACTGGAGAGGAATGCTCAGGTTCCAGCACCGACTCCACACAAGATCTTGGGCCCGGCATCGACGGGAGAGGAATCCCGAGAGGCCCCCGAGCAACTCGGATGGGGACTGGCCTTTCCTGAGGCCACCAGAGAGTGTCCCTGAGGTCCCTGTCGAAAGTTCAAGAGCACCTACCGCAACTCGAGAAAATCCAGGAGGTTCTCCCCTCCAGGCGAGATGAGGCCCATTTCCTTTGAGGCGTCTCGAGGCTAATCACACCTAACCTCTGAAACTTCCAAAGGGTCCTTCACACCCTTGCTGCAAATCAAGAAGTTCCCCGACATACCCGTCTGCACTTGAGAGGAAGCACGAGAGTCCCGCCCACATCCAGAGGAGCCCCGTTTCCGCCTCCTAGCTCGAGAGGAGGGAATCCCTTCCCTGCGTGGTCGGGAAAGAATTCCCCGCCTTCCCGTCGCATCTCAAGAGGAGGCGCTCTTCCACAGGAAAGGCGAGAGGAACTCCAGGGTCGTGCCACCATTCCCAGAGTCCCCAGATGTCCCAGTCCTTTCCAGGGAAAACTGTTTTCCCTGCACTGCCTCGACTTTCAAGCCGAGAATGAACTCACACCACGGTGGCACGTGGGACAGCCCTGTGGGAAAGCCTCGTGGGAAAGCCTCGTGGGAAAGCCTCGAGGCAAAGCCCCTGATCCCTTGATCCACGAGAAGGGAAGCGTGACACTGCTGCTACAGCTCGGGAGGAAAGCGCACGTGCATGCCCGCACTGGAGACAAGGACTGACTCCCCTGAGGAGACTCCAGAAGTACCCCAAGATGCATGTGAGCACTGGAGAGGAATGCTCAGGTTCCGGCACCTACTCCACACAAGATCTTAGGCCCCGGCATCGACGGGAGAGGAATCCCGAGAGGCCCCCGTGCAACTCGCATGGGGACTGGCCTTTCCTGAGGCCACCAGAGCGGGTCCCTGAGATCCCCGTCGTAAGTCGAGAGCACTGCCACAACTCGAGAAAATCCAGGAGGTTCTCCCCTCCAGGCGAGATGAGGCCCATTTCCGCTGAGGCGTCTCGAGGCTAATCACACCTAACCTCTGGAACTTCCAAAGGGTCCTTCACACCCTTGCTGCAACTCAAGAAGTTCACAGACATATCCGTCTCCACTCGAGAGGAAGCACGATAGTTCCCCCCACTTCCAAAGGAGTCCCGTTTCCGCCTCATAGCTCGAGAGGCGGGATCCTTTCCCTGCGTGGTCGGGAAAGAATTCCTGGCATTCCCGTCGCATCTCAAGAGGAGGCGGTCTCAACAGGAAGAGCGAGAGAAACCCCAGTTTCGTGCCACAATTCCAAGGGACCCCCAGATGTCAGTCCATTCCAGAGGAACTTGCTTTCCCTGCACTGCCTCTACTTTCACGCCAAGGATCCACTCACTACACCATGGAACGTCGGTCAGCCCTGTGGGAAAGCCTCGTCGGAAAGCCTCGAGGGAAAACCACAGATCCCTTGATCCACGCGACAGGAAGTGTGACACTGCTGCTACACTTCCTGAGGAGAGCTCACGAGCATGCCCCCACATGAGATGAGCACAGACTCCCCAGGTGAAACTCCAGAAGAAAGCCAAGATCCATGTCAGCACTGAAGAGGAATCCTCAGGCTCCAGCCCAGACTCCACACAAGGTCTTAGGCCCCGACATCGAAGGGAGAGGAATCCCGAAAGGCCCCCTTGCAACTCCCATGGGCACTGGCCTTTCCTGAGGCCACCAGAGCGGGTCCCTGAGGTCCCCGTTGTAACTCGAGAGACCCTGCCCAACTCTAGAAAATCCAGGAGGTTCTCCCCTCCAGGCGAGATGAGGCCCATTTCCAATGAGGCGTCTGGAGGCTCATCACACCTAAACTCTGGAAATTCAAAAGGGTCCTTGCTGCAACTCAAGAAGTTCCCCGACATACCCGTCTCCACTCGTGAGGAAGCACGAAGGTCCCGCCCACATCCAGAGGAGACACCGCTTTGGTATCGAAGCTCGAGATGAGGATCCTTTCCCTGCTTGGTCAGGAAATAATACCCGCCATTCCGCTCGCATTTCAAGTTGAAGCGCTCTCCACAGGAAAGGCGAGAGGAACTCCAGGGTCGAGCAACCATTCACAGAGTCGCCCAGATATCTCAGTCCATTCCAGAGGAAACTGTTTTCCCTGCACTGCCTCGACTTTCACGGCGAGGATCGACTCTCACCACGGTGGAACGTGGGATAGCCCTGTGGGAAAGCCTCGTGGGAAATCCTCTTGGGAAAGCCTCGAGGGAAAGCCACAGATCCCTTGATCCACGCCTATGGAAGCGTGACACTCCTGCTACAGCTCGGGAGGAAAGCGCACGTGCATGCCCCCACTCGAGACAAGGACTGACTCCCCTGGGGAGACTCCAGAAGTACCCCAAGATCCATGTCAGCACTGAAAAGGAATCCTCAGGTTCTGGCACCGACTCCACACAAGGTCTTAGGCCCCGGCATCGACGGGAGAGGAATCCCGAGAGGCCCCCGATCAATTCGCATGGGGACTGGTCTTTCCTGAGGCCACCAGAGCAGGTCCCTGAGGTCCCGGTCGTAAGTTGTGAGCACCTGCCTCAACTGGAGAAAATCCAGGTGGTTCTTCCCTCCAGGCGAGATGAGGCCCATTTCCGCTGAGGCGTCTCGATGCTAATCACACCTAACCTCTGGAACTTCCAAAGGGTCCTTCACACCCTTGCTGCAACTCAAGAAGTTCCCCGACATACCGGTCTCCACTCGAGAGGAAGCACGAGAGTCCCGCCCACATCCAGAGGAGCCCCGTTTCCGCCTCCTAGCTCGAGAGGAGCGATCGTTACCCTGCGTGGTCGGGAAAGAATTCCCATCGTTCCCGTCTCATCTCAAGAGGAGGCGCTCTCCAAAGGAAAGGCGAGAGGAACTCCAGGGTCGTTCCACATTCCCAGAGTCCCGCAGATGTCTCAGTGTAATCCAGGGAAACCTGTTTTCCCTGATCTGCCTCGACTTTCAAGCCGAGGATCGACTCACGCCACGGTGGCACGTGGCACAGCCCTGTGGGAAAGCCTCGTTGGAAAGCCTCGTGGGAAAGCCTCAAGGGATAGCCCCTGATCCCTTGATCCACGCGAAGGGAAGCGTGACACTGCTGCTACAGCTCGGGAGGAAAGCGCACGTGCATGCCCCCACTCGAGACGAGGACTGACTCCCCTGGGGAGACTCCAGAAGTACCCCAAGATCCATGTCAGCACTGGAGAGGAATGCTCAGGTTCCAGCACCGACTCCACACAAGATCTTAGGCCCTGGCATAGACGGGAGAGGAATCCTGAGAGGTCTCCGTGCAACTTGCACGGGGACTGGCCTTTCCTGAGGCCACCAGAGCTGGTCCCTGAGGTCCCCGTCGTAAGTCGAGAGCACCTGCTGCAACTCGAGAAAATCCAGGAGGTTCACCCCTCCAGGCAAGATGAGGCCCATTTCCGCTGAGGCGTCTCGACGTAAATCACACCTAACCTCTGGAACTTCCAAAGGGTCCTTCACACCCTTGCTGCAACTCAAGAAGTTCCCCGACATACCCGTCTCCACTCGAGAGGAAGCACGAGAGTTCCGCCCACAACCAGAGGAGCCCCGTTTCCGCCTCCTAGCTCGAGAGGAGGGATCTTTCCCTGCGTGGTCGGGAAAGAATTCCCGGCGTTTCCGTCGCATCTCAAGAGGAGACGCTCTCCACAGGAAAGGCGAGAGGAACTCCAGGGTCGTGCCACATTCCCAGAGACCCCCAGATGTCTCAGTCCATTCCAGGGAAACCTGTTTTCCCTGCACTGCCTCGACTTTCAAGCCGAGGATCGACTCACACCACGGTGGCACATAGGAAAGACTCGTGGGAAGGACTCGTGGGAAAGCCTCGATGGAAAGCCCCTGATCCCTTGATACACGCGAAGGGAAGCGCGACACTGCTGCTACAGCTCGGAAGGAAAGCGCACGTGCATGCCCCCACTTGAGACGAAGACTGGCTCCCCTGGGGAGACGCCAGAAGTACCCCAAGATCTATGTCAGCACTGGAGAGGAATCCTCAGGTTCAGGGACCGACCCAACACAAGATCTTAGGCCCCGCCATCGACGGGAGAGGAATCCAGTGAGGCCCCCGAGCAACTGGCATAGGGACTGGTCTATCCCGAGGCCACCAGAGCCGGTCCCTGAGGTCCCCGTCGTAAGTCGAGAGCACCTGCTGCAACTCGAGAAAATACAGGAGGTTCTCCCCTCCAGGCGAGATGAGGCCCATTTCCGCTGAGGCGTTTCGAGGCTAATCACATCTAACATCTGGAACTTCCAAAGGGTCCTTCACACCCTTGCTGCAACTCAAGAAGTTCCCCGACATTCCCGTCTCCACTCGAGAGGAAGCACCAGAGTCCCGCCCACATCCAGAGGAGCCCCGTTTCCGCCTCCTAGCTCGAGGGGAGGGATCCTTTCCTAGCGTGGTCGGGAAAGAATTCCCGGCGTTCCCGTTGCATCTCAAGAGGAGCACTCTCCACAGGAAAGGCGAGAGGAACTAAAGGGTCGTGCCACCATTCCCAGAGGCCGCTGGAGGTCTCAGTCCATTCCAGGGAAAACTGTTTTCCCTGCACTGCCTCGACTTTCAAGCCGAGGATCGACTCACACCACTTTGGCACGTGGGACAGCCCTGTGGGAAAGCCTCGTGGGAAAGCCTTGAGGGAAAGAAACAGATCCCTTGATCCACGCGAAGGGAAGCGCGACACTGCTGCTACAGCTCGGGAGGAAAGCGCACGTGCATGTCCCCACTCGAGACGAGGACTGACTGCCCTGGGAAGACTCCAGAAGTACCCCAAGTTCCATGTCTGCACTGGGAGAGGAATCCTCAGGTTCCAGCACTGAGTCCACACAAGGTCTTAGGCCCCAGCATCGACGGGAGAGGAATCCCGAGAGACCCCCGAGCAACTCCCATGGGGACTGGTCTTTCCTGAGGCCACCAGAGCGGATCCCTGAGGTCCCCGGCGTAAGTCGAGAGCACCTGCCGCAACTCTAGAAAATCCAGGAGGTTCTCCCCTCCAGGCGAAATGACGCCCATTTCCGCTGAGGCAACTAGGGGGTAATCACACTTAAACTCTGGAACTTCCAAAGGGTCTTTCACACCCTTGCTGCAACTCAAGAAGTTCCCTGACATGCCCATCTCCACTCTAGAGGAATCGGAGAGTCCCGCCCATATCCAGAATGGCCCCTTTTCCACCTGCTAGCTCGAGAGGAGGGATCCGTTCCCTGCGTGGTCGGGAAAGAATTCCTAGCGTTCCCGTCGCATCTCAAGAGGAGGCGCTCTCCACAGGAAAGTCGAGAGGATCTCCAGGGTCGTGCCACCATTCCCTGAGTCCCCCAGATGTCTCAGTCCATTCCAGGGAAACCTGTTTTCCCTGCACTGCCTCGACTTTCAAGCCGAGGATCGACTCACACCACGGTGGCACGTGGGACAGCCCTGTGGGAGAGCCTCGTGGGAAAGACTCGAGGGAAAGTCACAGATCCATAGGTCCACGCAAGCAGAAGCGTGACACTGCTACTACAGCATGGGAGGAAAGGGCACGCTCATGCCCCCACTCGAGACGAGGCCTGAATTCCCGGGGGAGACTCCAGAGGTACCCCAAGACCCATGTCAGCACTGGAAAGGAATCCTCAGGTTCCGGCACCGACTGCACACAAGGTCTTAGGCCCCGACATCGACGGAGAGAGGAATCCCGAGAGGCCCCCGAGCAACTTGCATGGGGACTGGCCTTTCCTCAGGCCACCAAAGCGGGTCCTTGAGGTCCAGGTCGTAAGTAGAGAGCACCTGCCGCAACTCGAGAAAATCCAGGAGGTTCTCCCCTCCAGGTGAGATGAGGCCCATTTCCGCTGAGGTGTCTCGAGGCTAATCACACCTAACCTCTCGAACTTCCAAAGAGTCCTTCACACCCTTGCTTCAACTCAAGAAGTTCCCCGACATACCCGTCTCCACTTGAGAGGAAGCACAAAAATCCCGCCCACATCCAGTGGAGCCCCTTTTCTGCCTCCTAGCTCGAGAGGAGGGATCCTTTCCCTGCGTGTTAGGTCAAGAAATCCCGGCGTTACCATCGCATCTCAAGAGGAGGCGCTCTCCACACTAAAGGCGAGAAGAACTCCAGGTTCGTGCCACCATTCCCAGAGTCCCCCTGATGTCTCAGTCCATTCCAGGGAAACCTGTTTTCCCTGCACTGCATTGACTTTCAAGCCGAGGTTCGACTCACACCACGGTGGCACCTGGGACATCGCTGTGGGAAAGCCTCGTGGGAAATCCTCGTGGGAAAGCCTTAAGCGACAGCCACAGATCCCTTGATCGACGCCTCTGGAAGCGTGACACTGCTGCTACAGCTCGGGAGGAAAGCGCACGTGCATGCCCCCACTCGAGACGAGAACTGACTCCCCTGGGGAGACTCCAGAAGTACCCCAAGATCCATGTCAGCACTGGAGAGGAATCCTCAGGTTCCGGCACCGACCCCACAAAAGATCTTAGGCCCCGGCATCGACGGGTGAGGAATCCCGAGAGGCCCCCGAGCAACTCGCATGGGGACTGGTCTTACCTGAGGCCACCAGAGCGGGTCCCTGAGGTCCCCATCGTAAGTCGAGAGCACCCGCTGCAACTCGAGAAAATCCAGGACGTTCTCCCCTCCAGGCGAAATGAGGCCCATTTCCGCTGAGGCGTCTCGAGGCTAATCACACCTAAATTCTGGAAATTCCAAAGGGTCCTTCACACCCTTGCTGCAACTCAAGAAGTTCCCCGACATACCCGTCTCCACTCAAGAGGAAGCAGGAGAGTTCTTCCCACATCCAGAGGAGCCCCGTTTCCGCCTCCTAGCTCGAGAGGAGGGATCCTTTCCCTGCGTGGTCGGGAAAGAATTCCCGTCGTTTACGTCACATCTCAAGAGGAGTCCCTCTCCAGAGGAATGGCGAGAGGAACTCCAGGGTCGTGGCACCTTTCCCAGAGTCCCCCAGATATCTCAGTCCATTCCAGGGAAACCTGTTTTCCCTGCACTGCCTCGACTTTCAAGCCGAGGATCGACTCACACCACGGTGGCACGTGGGAAAGCCCTGTGGGAAAGCCTCGTGGGAAAGCCTCGTGGGAAAGCCTCGAGGGAAAGCCCCTGATCCCTTGATCCACGCGAAGGGAAGCGTGACACTGCTGCTACAGCTCGGGAGGAAAGCGCACGTGCATACCCCCACTCGAGACGAGGACTGACTCCCCTGGGGAGACTCCAGAAGTACCCACGATCCATGTCAGCACTGGAGAGGAATGCTCAGGTTCCGACACCTACTCCACACAAGATCTTAGGCCCCGGCAAAGACGGGAGAGGAATCCCGAGAGTCCCCGAGCAACTCGCATGTGGAATGGCCTTTCCTAGGCCACCAGAGCGGGTCCCTGAGGTCCCCGTCATAAGTCGAGAGCACCTGCTGCAACTCGAGAAAATCCAGGAGGTTCTCCCCTCCAGGCGAGATGAGGCCCATTTCCGCTGAGGCGTCTCGAGGCTAATCACACCTAACTTCTGGAATTTCCAAAGGGTCCTTCACACCCTTGCTGCAACTCAAGAAGTTCCCCGACATACCCGTCTCCACTCGAGAGAAAGCACGAGAGTCCCGCCCACATCCAGAGGAGCCCCGTGTCCGCCTCCTAGCTCGATAGGAGGGATCCTTTCCCTGCGTGTTTGGTCAAGTATTCCCGGCATTCCCGTCGCATCTCAATAGGAGGCGCTCTCCACAGGAAAGGCGAGAGGAACTCCAGTGTCGTGCCACCATTCGCAGAGTCCCCCAGATGTCTCAGTCCATTCCAGGGAAACCTGTTTTCCCTGCACTGCCTCGACTTTCTAGCCTAGGGTCAACTCACACCACGTTGGCACGTGGGACAGGCCTGTGGGAAAGCCTCGTGGGAAAGCCCCCGGGGAAAGCCTCGAGGGAAAGCCACAGATCCCTAGATCCATGCTAAGGGAAGCGTGACACTGCTGCTAAGGCTCGGGAGGAAAGCGCACGTGCATGCTCCCACTCGAGACGGGGATTGACTTCCCTGGGGAGACTCCAGAAGTACCCCAAGATCCATGTCAGCAGAGGACAGGTATCCTCAGGTTCCGGCATCGACTCCACACAAGATCTTACGACCTGGCATCGAAGGGAGAGGAATCCCGGGAGTCCCCCGAGCAACTCGCATGGGGACTGGCCTTTCCCGAGGCCACCAGAGCGGGTCCCTGAGTCCCCGTCGTAAGTCGAGAGCACCTGCTCCAACTCGAGAAAATCCAGGGGGTTATCCCCTCCAGACGAGATGAGGCCCATTTCCGCTGAGGGCGTCTCGAGGCTAATCACACCTAACCTCTGGAACTTCCAAAGGGTCCTTCACACCCTTGCTGCAACTCAAGAAGTTCCCCGACATACCGTCTCCACTCGAGAGGAAGCACGAGAGTCCGCGCCACATCCAGAGGAGCCCCGTTCCGCCTCCTAGCTCGAGAGGAGGTATCCTTTCCCTGCGTGGTGGGGAAAGAATTCCCGGCATTCCCGTCCCATCTCAAGAGGAGGCGCTCTCCACAGGAAGGCGAGAGGAACTCCAGGGTCGTGCCACCATTCCCGGAGTCCCCAAATGTCTC
>NW_017194467.1:0-9331 GCF_001704415.2 Capra hircus
TGCAGGGAAAACAGGTTTCCCTGGAATGGACTGAGACATCTGGGGGACTCTGGAAATGGTGTCACGATCCTGGAGTTCCTCTCGCCTTTCCTGTGGAGAGGGCCTCCTCTTGAGTTGCGACGGGGAACGCCGGGAATTCTTTCCCGACCACGCAGGGAATGGATCCCTCCTCTCGAGCTAGGAGCGGAAACGGGGCTCCTCTGGATGTGGGCAGAACTCTCGTGCTTCCTCTCGAGTGGAGACGGGTATGTCGGGGAACTTCTTGAGTTACAGCAAGGGTGTGAAAGACCCTTTGGATGTTCCAGATGTTAGATGTGATTAGCTCGAGACGCCTCAGTGGAAATGGGCCTCATGTCGCCTGGAGGGGAGAACCTCCTGGATTTTATCGAGTTGCGGCAGGTGCTCTCGACTTTCGACGGGGACCTCAGGGACCCGCTCTGGTGGCCTCAGGAAAGGCCAGACCCCATGCGAGTTGCTCGGGGGCCTCTCCGGATTCCTCTCCCTTCCGATGCCGGGGGCCTAAGACCTTGTGTGGAGTCGGTGCCGGAACCTGAGGATTCCTCTCCAGTGCTGGCATGGATCTTGGGTACATCTGGAGTCTCCCCCGGGGAGTCAGTCCTCATCTCGAGAGGGAGCATGCACGTGCGCTTTCCTCCCGAGTTGTGGCAGCAGTGTAGCGCTTCCATTCGCGTGGATCAAGGGATTTGTGGCTTTCCCTCGAGGCTTTCCCACGAGGCTTTCCCACAGGGCTGTCCCACGTGCCACCGTGGTGTGAGTCGATCCTCGGCTTGAAAGTGGAGGCAGTGCAGGGAAACAGGTTCCCTGGAATGGACTGAGACATCTGGGGGACTCTGGGAATGGTGGCACGACGCTTGGAGTTCCTCTCACCTTTCCTGTGGAGAGCGCCTCCTCTTGAGATGCGAGGGAAACGCCGGGAATTTTTTCCCGAGCACGCAGGGAAAGGATCCCTCCATCGATCTAGCAGGCAGAAACAGGGCTCCTCTGGATGTGGGCGGACTCTCCGTGCTTCCTCTCGAGTGGAGACGGGTATGTCGGGGAACTTCTTGAGTTGCAGCAAGGGTGTGAAGGACCCTTTGGAAGTTCCAGAGGTTAGGTGTGAATAGCCTCGAGACGCCTCAGCTGAAATGGGCCTCATCTCGCCTGGAGGGGAGAACCTCCTGGATTTTCTCGAGTTGCGGCAGGTGCTCTCGACTTACGACGGGGACCTCAGGGACCCGCTCTGGTGGCCTCAGGAAAGGCCAGTACCCATTCGAGTTGCTCGGGGGCCTCTTGGGATTCCTCTCCCGTCGAAGTCGGGGCCTAAAACATTGTGTGGAGTCGGTGCCGGAAACTGAGGATTCCTCTCCAGTGCTGACATGGAACTTGGAGTACTTCTGAGTCTCCCCAGGGGAGTCAGTCCTCGTCTCGAGTTGGGGCCTGCACGTGTGCTTTCCTCTCGAGCTGTAGCAGCAGTGTCACGCTGGGTAAGACCTTGTGTGGCGTCGGTGCCGGGACCTGAGAATTCCTCTCCAGTGCTGACATAGATCTTGGGGTACTTCTGAGTCTCCCCAGGGGGTCAGTCCTCGTCTCGAGTGGGGGCATGCACGTGCGCTTTCCTCTCGAGCTGTAGCAGCAGTGTCACGCTTCCCTTCGCTTGGATCAAGGGATCTGTGGCTTTCCCTCGAGGCTTTCCCACGAGGCTTTCCCACGAGGCTTTCCCACAGGGCTGTCCCATGTGCCACCTTGGTGTGAGTCGATCCTCGGCTTGAAAGTCGAGGCAGTGCAGGGAAAACAGGATTCCCTGGAATGGACTGAGATATCTGGGGGACTCTGGGAATGGTGGCACGACCCTGGAGTTCCTCTCGCCTTTCCTGTGGAGAGCGCCTCCTCTTGAGATGCGACGGGAACGCCGGGAATTCTTTCCTGATCAAGCAGGGAAAGGATCCCTCCTCTCGAGATAGGAGGCGGACACGGGGCTCCTCTGGATGTGGGCAGAACTCTCGTGCTTCCTCTCGAGTGGAGACGGGTATGTCGGGGAACTTCTTGAGTTGCAGCAAGGGTGTGAAGGACCCTTTGGAAGTTCCAGAGGTTAGGTGTGAATAGCCTCGAGACGCCTCAGCGGAAATGGGCCTCATCTCGCCTGGAGGGGAGAACCTCCTGGATTTTCTCGAGTTGCGGCAGGTGCTCTCGACTTACGACGGGGACCTCAGGGACCCGCTCTGGTGGCCTCAGGAAAGGCCAGTCCCCATTCGAGTTGCTCGGGGTCCTCTCGGGATTCCTCTCCCGTCGATGCCGGGGCCTAAGACCTTGTGTGTAGTCGGTGCGAGAACCTGAGGATTCCTCTCCAGTGCCGACATGAATATTGGGGTACTTCTGGAGTTTCCTCAATGGAGTCGGTCCTCGTCTCCAGTGGGGGCATGAACGTGCTGTTTCCTTCCGAGCTGTAGCAGCAGTGTCGCGCTTCCCTTCACGTGGGTCAAGGGATCTGTGGCTTTCCCTCGAGGCTTTCCCACGAGGCTTTCCCACAGGGCTGTCCCGCAGGGCTGTCCCACGTGCCACGGGGGTGTGAGTCGATCCTCGGCTTGAAAGTCGAGGCAGTGCAGGGAAAACAGGTTTCCCTGGAACGGACTGAGACATCTGGGGGACTCTGGGAATGGTGGCAGGACCCTGGAGTTCCTCTCGCCTTTCCCTTGGATTGCGCGTCCGATTGAAATGCGACGGGAACGCCGGAAATTCTTTCCCGACCACGCAGGGAAAGGATCCCTCCTCTCGAGCTAGGAGGCGGAAACGGTGCTCCTCTGGATGTGGGCGGGACTCTCGTGCTTCCTCTCGAGTGGAGACGGGTATGTCAGGGAACTTCTTGAGTTGCAGCAAGGGTGTGAAGGACCCGTTGGAAGTTCCAGAGGTTAGGTGTGATTAGTCTCGAGACGCCTCAGCGGAAATGGGCCTCATCTAGCCTGGAGGGTAGAACCTCCTGGATTTTCTCGAGGTGCGGCAGGTGCTCTCGACTTACGTCGGGGACCTCAGGGACCCGCTCTGGTGGCCTCAGGAAAGGCCAGTCCACATGCGAGTTGCTCGGGGGCCTCTCGGGATTCCTCTCCCGTCGATGCCGGGGCCTAAGACCATAGTGTGAAGTCGGTTCCAGAACCTGAGGATTCCTCTCCAGTGCTGACATGGATCTTGGGGTACTTCTGGAGTCACCCCAGGGGAGTCAGTCCTCGTCTCGAGAGGGGTATGCACGTGCGCTTTCCTCCCTAGCTGTGGCAGCTGTTTGGCACTTCCCTTCGCGTGGATCAAGGGATCTGTGGCTTTCCATTGAGGCTTTCCCAGGAGGCTTTCCCACGAGGCTTTCCCACGAGGCTATCCCTCGAGGCTTTCCCACAGGGCTGTCCCACGTACCACCATGGTGTGAGTTGATCCTCGGCTTGAAAGTCGAGGCAGTGCAGGGAAAATAGGATTTCCTGGAATTGACTGAGACATCTGGGGGACTCTGGGAATGGTGGCATGACAGGGAGTTCCTCTCGCCTTTCCTGTGGAGAGTGACTCCCGAGAATTCTTTCGTTATCACGCTGGGAAAGGATCCCTCCTCTCGAGCTATGAGACGGAAACGGGGCTCCTCTGGATGTGGGCGGGACTCTCGTGCCTCCTCTCGAGTGGAGACGGGTATGTGGGGGAACTTCTTGAGTTGCAGCAAGGGTGTGAAGGACTCTTTGGAAATTCCAGAGCTTAAGTGTGATTAGCCTCGAGACGCCCCAGCGGAAATCGGCCCATCTCTCCTGGAAGGGACAACCACCTGGATTTTCTCAAGTTGCCGCAGGTGCTCTCGACCTATGACGGGGACCTCAGGGAACCGCTCTGTTGGCCTGAGGAAATGCCAGTACCCATGCGAGTTGCACGGTGGCCTCTCAGGATTCCTCTCCCGTCGATGACGGGTCCTAAGACCTTGTTTGGAGTCGGTGCCAGAACCAGAGGATTCCTCTCCAGTGCTGATATGGATCTTGGGGTACTTCTGGAGTCTCCCCACGGGAGTCAGTCCTCGTCTCGAGTCGGGGCATGCACGTGTGCTTTACTCCCGAGCTGTAGCAGCAGTGTCACTCTTCCCTTCGCCTGGTTCAAGGGATCTGTGGCTTTCCCTCGAGGCTTTCCCATGAGACTTTCCCACGAGGCTTTTCCCACAGGGCTGTCCCACGTGCCACCGTGGTGAAAGTCGACCCTGGGCTTGAAAGTCGAGGCAGTGCAGGGAAAACAGGTTTCCCTGGAATGGACTGAGACATCTGGGGGACTCTGGGAATGGTGTCACGACCCTGGACTCGTGGGAAAGACTTGTGGGAAGCCTCGTGGGAAAGCCTTGTGGGAAAGCCTCGTGGGAAAGCCACAGATCCCTTGATCCACGCCAAGGAAGCGTGACACTGCTGTTACAGCTCGGGAGGAAAGAGCACGTGCATGCCCCCACTCGAGACGAGGACTGACTCCCCTGGGGAGACTCCAGAAGTACCCCAAGTTCCATGTCAGCACTGGAGAGTAATCCTCAGGTTCCGGCACCGAATCCACACAAGCTCTTAATACACAGCATCTACAGGAGAGGAATCCCGAGATGCCCCCGAGCAACTCGCATGGGGACTGGCCTTTCCTGAGGCCACCAGAGCGAGTCCATGAGGTCCACGTCGTAAGTCAAGAGCACATGCCGCAACGCGAGAAAATCCAGGAGGTTCTACCCTGCAGGCGAGATGAGGCCCATTCGTGCTGAGGCGTCTCGAGGCTAATCAGAGCTAACCTCTGGAACATCCAAAGGGTCCTTCACACCCTTGCTGCAACTCAAGAAGTTCCCCGACATACCCGTCTCCACTCGAGAGGAAGCACGAGAGTCCCGCCCACATCCAGAGGAGCCCCGTTTCCGCCTCCTAGCTCGAGAGGTGGGATCCTTTCACTGCGAGGTCTCGAAAGAATTCCCGGCGTTACCGTCGCATCTCAAGAGGAGGCGCTCTCCACAAGAAAGGCGAGAGGAACTCCAGGGTCGTGCCACCATTCGCAGAGTCCCCCAGATGTCTCAGTACATTCCAGGGCAACCTTGTTTCTCCTGCACTGCCTCGACCTTCAAGATGAGGATCGACTCACACCACGGTGGCACGTGGGACAACCCTGTGGGAAAGCCTCGTGAAAAGCCTCGTGGGAAAGCCTCGAGGGAAAGCCACAGATACCTTGATCCACGCGAAGGGAAGTGTGACACTGCTGCTACAGTTGGAGAGGAAAGCGCCCGTGCATGCCCCCACTCGAGACGAGGACTGACTCCCCTGGGAAGACTCCAGAAGTAACTCAAGATCCATGTCAGCACTGGAGAGGAATCCTCAGGTTCCGGCACCGAGTCCACACAAGGTCTTAGGCCCCGGCATCGACGGGAGAGGAATCCTGAGAGGCCCCCGAGCTACTCGCATGGGCCCTGGCCTTCCCTGAGGCCAGCACAGCGGGTCCCTGAGGTCCCCGTCGTAAGTCGAGAGCACCTGCTGCAACTCGAGAAAATCCAGGAGGTTCTCCCCTCCAGGCGAGATGAGGCCCATTTCCGCTGAGGCGTCTCGAGGCTAATCACACCTAACCTCTGGAACTTCCAAAAGGGTCCTTCACACCCTTGCTGCAACTCAAGAAGTTCCCCGACATACCCGTCTCCACTCGACAGGAAGCACGAGAGACCCGCCCTCATCCAGAGGAGCCCCGTTTCCGCCTCCCTAGCTCGAGAGAAGGGATCCTTTCACTGCGTGTTCGGGAAAGAATTCCCGGCGTTCCCGTCGCAACTCATGAGCAGGCGCTCTCCACAGGAAAGGCGAGAGAACTCCAGGGTCGTGCCACCATTCCCCGAGTCCCCCAGATGTCTCAGTCCATTCCAGGGAAACCTGTTTTCCCTGCACTGCCTCGACTTTCAAGCCGAGGATCGACTCACACCACGGTGGCACGTGGGACAGCCATGTGGGAAAGCCTCATGGGAAAGCCTCGTGGGAAAGCCTCGAAGGAAAGCCACTGATCTCTTGATCCACGCGAATGGAAGCGTGACACTGCTGCTGCAGCTCGGGCGGAAAGCGCACGTGCAAGCCCCCACTCGAGACAAGGACCGACTCCCCTGGGGAGACTCCAGAAGTACCCCAAGGTTCATGTCAGTACTGGAGAGGAAGCCTCAGGAGCAGGCACCGACTCCACACAAGGTCCTAGGCCCCGGCATCGACTGACAGGAATCCCGTGATGCCCCGGAGAAACTCGCATGGGGAATGGCCTTTCCTGAGGCCACCAGAATGCGTCCCTGAGGTCCCCGTCTTAAGTCGAGAGCACCTGCCGCATCTCGAGAAAATCCAGGAGGTTCCCCCTCCAGGCGAGATGAGGCCCATTTCTGTTGAGGCGTCTCGAGGCTAATAACACCGAGCCTCTAGAACTTCCAAAGGGTCCTTCACACCCTTACTGCAACTCAAGAAGTTTCCCGACATACCCGTCTCCACTGGAAAGGAAGCACGAGAGTCCCGCCCACATCCAGAGGAAACCCCGTTTCCGCCTCATACCTCGATTAGGAGGGATCCTTTCCCTGCGTGGTCGGGAAAGAATTCCCGGCGTTCCGTCGCCATCTCAAAGAGGATGCACTCTCCACAGGAAAGGCGAGAGGAACTCCAGGGTCGTGCCACCATTCCCAGAGTCCCCCAGATGACTCAGTCCATTCCAGGGAACCTGTTTTCCCTGCACTGCCTCGAATTTCAAGCCGAGGATCGACTCACAACACGGTGGCACGTCGGACAGCCCTGTGGGAAAGCCTCGAGGGAAAGCCACAGATCATTTGATCCACGCGAAGGGAAGAGTGACACTGCTGCTACAGCTCAGGAGGAAAGCGCACCTGTATGCCCCCACTCGAGACGTGGACTGACTCACCTGGGGAGACTCCAGAAGTACCCCAAGATCCATGACAGCACTGGAGAGGAATCCTCAGGTTCCGGTACTGACTCCACACAAGGTGTTAGTCCCCGGCATCGAAGGGAGAGGAATCCGAGAGGCCCCCGAGCAACTCGCATGGGGACTGGCCTTTCTGAGGCCACCAGAGCGGGTCCCCCCATCGTAAGTCGAGAGCACTTCCAAAACTCGAGAAAATCCAGGAAATCTGCCGTCCATGCGAGATGAGGCCCATTTCCACTGAGGCGTCCGAGGCTAATCACAACTAACCTGTGGAACTTCCAAAGGGTCCTTCACACCCTTGCTGCAACTCAAGAAGTTCCCGATATACCCGTCTCCGCTCGAGAGGAAGCACGAGAGTCCCGCCCATATCCAGAGGAGCCCCGATTCCGCCTCCTAGCTCGAGAGGAGGGATCCTTTTCCCTGCGTGGTTTGGAAAGAATTCCCGCGTTCCCGTCGCATCTCAAGAGGAGGCGATCACGCGCTCCTCTGGAATCCAACAGGAAAAACCGGGGAATTACTTCCCGACCACGCCCAGGAATGGATCTCCTCTCGACTTAGGAGGCGGAAACGGGAGCTTTCTGATGGGCCCAGAACCTCTCTAGCTTCCTCCTCGAGTGGAACATTATTGCTCGGGAATCTTGATTACACAAGCGTGTACAAGACCCTTGGATGCTTCAGATGTTAGATTGATTAGCCTCGAGCGCCTCAGTGAAATGGCCTCATGTCGCCTGGACGGGGAGAACCTCCTGGATTATCGAGTGGGCAGGTGCCTCTCGACTTTCGACGGACCTCAGGGCCCGCCTCTGGTGCCTCAGGAAAGCCAGACCCCATGCGATGCTTGCTCGGGCCTCTCGGGATTCCTCTCCCTTCCGATGCCGGGCCAAGACCTTGTTGTGGATCCGGGCGGAAACGCTAGGATTCCTCATCCATGCTGGCCATGGATCTTGGGGTACATCTGGAGTCCCCCCGGGTGCCGGAGTCAGTCCTATCTCGAGAGGAGCACTGCACGGTGCGCTTTCCTCCAGTGTGCAGCGTGTAGCGCTATCCATTCGCTGTGGATCAAGGGATTGGTGCTTTCCCTTCGAGGCTTTCCCACGGAGCGTTCCCACAGGCTGTTCCCACTTGCCACCGTGGTGTGAGTCCATCCTCGGCATTGAAAGTGGAGCAGTGCAGCGGAACACAGGTTCCCTTGAAATAGACTGAGACATCTGGACTCTTGCTGCGGAATTTTGGTGCACGACGCTGGAGTTTCCTCTCACCTTTCCTGTGGAGAGCGCCTCCTCTTGCAGATGCGACGGGAAACGCCCAACGGGAATATATTTTCCCGAGCCACGGCAGGAAAGGATCCTCATCAGATCTAGCAGGCAGAAACAGGCTCTCTGGATGTGGCAGGACTCTCTCGTGCTTTCCTCTCCTGAGTGGAGACGGGTATTGTCGAGGCGAACTCTTGCAGTTGCCCGCAAATGGGGCTGAAGGAACCCTTTGGAAGTCAGAGTTAGGTGTGATAAGCCTCAGAGACGCCATATGCAGCGATAAATGCGTACCTCATCATCCGCCTGGAGGGGAGAAACCTCCTGGATTTTTCTCGAGATTGCGGCAGGTGCTCTCGACTTACGACTGGCGGACCTCAGGGACCATCGCTGTGGTGCTCAGAAAGGCCAGCATCAGCCCATCTCGAGTTGCTCTGGGTCCAGGAGCCTCTTGGATTTCGCTCTCACAAGTCGATAGTCGGGCTAAAACACATTTGTGTGGAGTCAGGTGCTCCAAAGGATTAAGAACTGAGGATTCCTCTCCAGTGCTGACATGCGAACTTAGGAGTATGTCTCTGAGTCTCTCACCCAGGGCGAGTCAGTCCTGTCTCGAGTTGGTGCACTTAGGCAGCGTAGTTCTTTCCTTCGAGGCTGTAGACCAGCACAGTGCAAGCTGGTGAGGTAAGACTTGTCTTGTGGCGTCCGATGCCTTTATGACAGGCGAGCTCTGAGAATTCCTCATCTGCCAGTGCGACATAGGATCTTGGCGGTATCTCGGAGTCTCCCAGGGAGCAGTCTCCGTCTCAGAGATGGGGCAACTGGCACTGTGGCGCTTTCGCCTCTCTTCAGGGACGTGGACAGCAGATGTCACGCTATCCTTCGCAAGATTGCCTATCACTAGAGCGGCACTTCGGTTGGCACCTCAAAGGTCACGACGGGCTTCCCACAGACGGACGTTTCCCACAGGCTTACCAACATGCCAGCTGTCCATGGCCATCCGTTGGTGTTTGCAGTCGATCCTCCGGGAACTTCTGAAAAGTCGAGGCAGGCAGGGGAAAACAGGATTCCCTGAATGGACTGAGATATTCTGCGGGACTCTGGGGAAATGGTGGCCGGAACCCTTGGAGTTCCTGGCTCGGGCCCTTTCCTGTGGAGAGGGA